>NC_136163.1:0-227500 GCF_965212315.1 Lampetra planeri
CCACCCACTCTCCTCACCCACCCACCCACCCACCCCACTCACCCACCCACCCACTCACCCACCCCCCCACCCACCCATCACTCACTCACCCCACACACACACCACCCCCCACCCACCTCACCCAACTCACACCACCCACCCACCCACCCACCCACTCACTCACCCACCACCCACCCACTCACCCACTCACCCACCCACCCACCCACCACCCACCCACCACTCCACTCACCCACCCCCTCACTCACTCACCCACTCACCCACCCACTCACTCACCCACTCACCCACCCACCCACTCCTCACCCACTCACCCACCCACTCACTCACTCACCCACTCACACACCCACCCACTCACTCACTCACTCACCCACTCACCCACCACCCAACCCACTCACTCCACCACTCACCCACCCCCACCCCACTCACTCACACACTCCCACCCACCCACTCACTCACTCCACCCACCCCACTCACTCCACCACTCACCACAACTCACTCACCCACCCACCCACCCCACTCACTCTCCACCCACCCACCCACTCACCCCACTCACCACTCACTCCTCACCCACCCACTCACCCACCCACCCACCCACCCACCCACTCACCCACCCACCCACCCACTCACCACCCACCCACCCACCCACTCACCCACCCACCACACTCACCGACCCACCCACCCACTCACCCACCCACCCACTCACTCACCCACCCACCCACCCACTCACTCACCCACCCACTCACTCACTCACCCACCCACCCACCCACTCACTCACCCACCACCCACCCACCACTCACTCACTCACCCATCCACTCACTCACTCACTCACTCACCCACTCACTCACTCACTCACTCACCCACCCACCCACCCACCCACTCACCACCCATCCACCCACTCACTCACACACCCACCCCACCCACTCACTCACCCACCCACCCACCCACCCACCCACTCACCCACCCACCCACCCATTCACTCACTCACCCACTCACTCACCCACCCACTCACTCACCCACTCACCCACCCACCCACCCACTCACTCACCCACTCACCCACCCACTCACTCACTCACCCACTCACACACCCACCCACTCACTCACTCACTCACTCACCCACTCACCCACCCACCCACTCACTCACCCACTCACCCACCCACCCACTCACCCACACACTCACCCACCCACCCACTCACTCATCCACTCACCCACCCACCCACTCACTCACCCACCCACTCACTCACTCACCCACTCACTCACTCACCCACTCACCCACCCACCCACCCACCCACCCACCCACTCACCCACCCATCCACCCACTCACTCACTCACCCACCCACCCACCCACCCACTCACCCCACCCACCCACCCACCCACCCACTCACTCACTCACTCACCCACCCACCCAACCACTCACTCACCCACCCACTCACTCACTCACTCACCCACCCACTCACCCACCCACTCACTCACCCACCCACTCACTCACCCACCCACTCACTCACCCACTCACCCACCCACTCACTCACCCCACTCACCCACCCACTCACCCACTCACCCACCCACCCACTCACCAACCCATTCACTCACCCACCCACCCACTCACCCACCAACTCACACAACTCACTCACCCACCCACCCACCCACTCACTCTCACCCACCCACCCACTCACCCACTCACTCACTCACTCACCCACCCACTCACCCACCCACCCACCCACCCACTCACCCACCCACCCACCCACTCACCCACCCCACCCACCCACTCACCCACCCACCCACTCACTCACCGACCCACCCACCCACTCACCCACCCACCCACCCACTCACTCACTCACTCACCCACCCACCCACTCACTCACTCACCCACCCACTCACTCACTCACTCACTCACCCACCCACCCACTCACTCACCCACCCACCCACCCACTCACTCACTCACTCACCCATCCACTCACTCACTCACTCACCCCACTCACTCACTCACTCACCCACCCACCCACCCACCCACTCACCCACCCATCCACCCCACTCACTCACACACCCACCCACCCACTCACTCACCCACCCACCCACCCACCCACCCACCCACCCACCCACTCACCCACCCACCCACCCATTCACTCACTCACCCACTCACTCACCCACCCACTCACTCACCCACTCACCCACCCACCCACCCACTCACTCACCCACTCACCCACCCACTCACTCACTCACCCACTCACACACCCACCCACTCACTCACCTCACTCACCCACTCACCCACCCACCCACTCACTCACCCACTCACCCACCCACCCACTCACCCACACACTCACCCACCCACCCACTCACTCATCCACTCACCCACCCCACCCACTCACTCACCCACCCACTCACTCACTCACCCACTCACTCACTCACCCACTCACCCACCCACCCACCCACTCACCCACCCATCCACCCACTCACTCACTCACCCACCCACCCACCCACCCACTCACCCACCCACCCACCCACCCACTCACTCACCCACTCACCCACCCACTCACTCACCCACTCACCCACCCACTCACCCACTCACCCACCCACCCACTCACCAACCCATTCACTCACCCACCCACCCACTCACCCACCAACTCACACAACTCACTCACCCACCCACCCCACCCACCCACTCACTCTCACCCACCCACCCACTCACCCACTCACTCACTCACCCACTCACCCACCCACCCACCCACTCACCCACCCATCCACCCACTCACTCACTCACCCACCCACCCACCCACCCACTCACCCACCCACCCACCCACCCACCCACCCACCCACCCACTCACTCACCCACTCACCCACCCACTCACTCACCCACTCACCCACCCACTCACCCACTCACCCACCCACCCACTCACCAACCCATTCACTCACCCACCCACCCACTCACCCACCAACTCACACAACTCACTCACCCACCCACCCACCCACCCACTCACTCTCACCCACCCACCCACTCACCCACTCACTCACTCACTCACTCACCCACCCACTCACCCACCCACCCACCACCCACCCACCCACCCACTCACCCACCCACCCACCCACCCACTCACCCACCCACCCACCCACTCACCCACCCACCCACTCACTCACCGACCCACCCACCCACTCACCCACCCACCCACCCACTCACTCACCCACCCACCCACTCACTCACTCACCCACCCACTCACTCACTCACTCACTCACCCACCCACCCACTCACTCACCCACCCACCCACTCACTCACTCACCTCACCCATCCACTCACTCACTCACTCACTCACCCACTCACTCACTCACTCACCCACCCACCCACCCACCCACCCACTCACCCACCCATCCACCCACTCACTCACACACCCACCCACCCACTCACTCACCCACCCACCCACCCACCCACCCACCACTCACCCACCCACCCACCCATTCACTCACTCACCCACTCACTCACCCACCCACTCACCCACTCACTCAACCACCCACCCACTCACTCAACCACCCACCCACCCACCCACTCACCCACCCACTCACCCACCCACCCACTCACCCACCCACCCACTCACCCACTCACTCACCCACCCACCCACCCACCCACCCACCCACCCACTCACTCACCCACCCACCCACCCACCCACCCACCCACTCACTCACTCACTCACCCACCCACTCACTCACTCACTCCACCCACTCACCCACCCACTTACCCATTCACTCACCCCACCCACCCACCCACTCACCACCCACCCACCCACCCACTCACCCACCCACTCACTCACTCACCCACTCACTCACTCACTCAACCACCCACCCACTCACTCAACCACCCACCCACCCACTCACCCACTCACCCACCCACCCACCCAACCACCCACCCACTCACTCACTCACTCACCCACCCACCCACTCACTCACTCACTCACCCACTCACCCACCCACCCATCCACTCACTCACCCACTCACCCACCCACTCACTCACCCACCCACTCACTCACCCACTCACCCACCCACTCACTCACCCACTCACCCACCCACCCACTCACTCACTCACCCACTCACTCACCCACCCACCCACTCACTCACCCACCCACTCACTCACTCACTCACTCACCCACCCACTCACCCACCCACTCACCCATTCACTCACCCACCCACCCACCCACTCACTCACCCACCCACCCACTCACTCTCACCCACCCACCCACCCACTCACCCACTCACTCACTCACCCACCCACCCACTCACTCACCCACCCACCCACCCACCCACCCACTCACCCACCCACCCACTCACCCACCACTCACCCACCCACCCACCCACTCACCCACCCACCCACTCACTCACCCACCCACCCCTCACTCACCCACCCACTCACTCACCCACCCACCCACTCACTCACTCACCCACTCAGCCACCCACCCACTCACCCACCCACCCACCCACCCACTCACCCACCCACCACCCACCCACCCACCCACTCACCCACCCACCCACCCACCCACCCACTCACCCACCCACCCACCCACCCACTCACCCACCCACCCACTCACCCACCCACCCACTCACCCACCCACCCACCCACTCACCCACCCACCCACCCACTCACTCACCCACCCACCCACCCACCCACCCACCCACCCACCCACTCACTCACTCACCCACCCACTCACTCACCCACCCACTCACTCACTCACTCACCCACTCACCCACCCACCCACTCACTCACCCACCCACTCACTCACCCACCCACTCACCCACTCACTCACCCACCCACCCACCCACCCACTCACCCACCCATCCACCCACCCACTCACTCACCCACCCACCCACTCACTCACCCACCCACTCACCCACCCACCACTCACCCACCCACTCACCCACCCACTCACTCACTCACTCACCCACCCACCCACCCACCCACCCACCCACCCACCCACCACTCACCTCACCCACCCACCCACCCACCCACTCACTCACTCACCACCCACCCACCCACCCACTCACCCACCCACCCACCCACCCATTCACTCACTCACCCACTCACTCACCCACCCACTCACCCACTCACTCAACCACCCACCCACCCACTCACTCACTCACTCAACCACCCACCAACCCACTCACCCACTCACCCACTCACCCACTCACCCACTCACCCACTCACCCACCCACCCACCCAACCACCCACCCACTCACCCACCCACCCACCCACCCAACCACCCACCCACTCACCCACCCACTCACTCACCCACCCACTCACTCACCCACTCACTCACCCACCCACTCACCCACTCACTCACCCACCCACCCACCCACCCACTCACTCACCCACCCACCCACTCACCCACCCACTCACCCACTCACTCACCCACTCAATCAATCACTCACCCACTCACCCACTCACTTACCCACTCAATCAATCAATCACCCACTCACCCACTCACTCACCCACCCACCCACTCACTCACCCACCCACCCACTCACTCACTCACTCACTCACCCACTCATTCACACAACCCACTCACCCACTCACTCACACACACACCCACCCACCCACTCACCCACTCACTCACCCACTCACTCACTCACTCACTCACCCACCCACCCACCCACCCACTCACTCACTCACCCACTTACTCACTCACTCACCCACCCACCCACTCACCCACTCACTCACGCACTCACTCACTCACTCACCCACTCACCCACTCACTCACCCACTCAATCAATCACTCACCCACCCACCCACTCACCCACCCAACCAATCACTCACTCACCCACCCACCCACCCACCCACTCACTCACCCACCAATCCACTCACCCACCCACCCACCCACCCACCCACTCACTCACTCACCCAGCCACTCCACCCACTCACTCACTCACCCACTCACCCACTCACTCACACACCCACCCACCCACTCACCCACTCACCCACCCACCCACCCACTCACTCACCCACTCACTCACTCACTCACACACCCACCCACCCACCCACTCACTCAGTCACCCACCACCCACTCACCCACCCACTCACTCACTCACTCACTCACTCACTCACTCACTCACTCACTCACTCACTCACTCACTCACTCACTCACTCACCCACCCACCCACCCACCCACCCACCCACTCACTCACTCACTCACCCACTCACTCACTCACCCACTCACCCACTCACTCACTCACTCACCCACTCACTCACTCACCCACCCACCCACCCACCCACCCACCCACTCACCCACCCACCCACTCACCCACCCACCAAACCAATCACTCACCCACCCACTCACCCACCGAACCACTCACCCACCCACTCAATCAATCACTCACCAACTCACCCACCCACTCACCCACCCCACCCACCCACCCACCCACTCACTCACTCACCCACTCACTCACTCACTCACCCACCCGCTAACCCACCCACCCACTCACCCACCCACCCGCCCACCCACTCACTCACTCACTCACCCACCCACTCACTCACTCTCACCCACTCACTCAATCAATCACTCACCCACTCATCCACTCACCCACCCGCCCACACACTCACCCACCCGCTCACCCACCCACCCACCCACCCGCTCACCCCACCCACCCACTCACCCACCCACCCACTCACCCACCCACCCACCCACCCACTAACTCACTTACCCACCCACCCACCCACTCACCCACCCACCCACTCACCCACCCACCCACCCACTCACCCACTCACTCACCCACTCACTCACCAACTCACTCACTCACCCACTCACTCACCCATTCAATCAATCACTCACCCACTCACCCACCCACTCACCCAACCAATCACTCACTCACCCACTCACCCACCCACCCACCCACTCACCCACTCAATCACTCACTCACCCACCCACTCAATCACTCACTCACCCACTCACCCACCCACTCCCACTCACTCACTCACCCACCCACCCACCCACCCACTCACCCACTCACTCACTCACCCACTCACCCACTCACCCACTCACTCACCCACTCACTCACCCACTCACTCACCCACGCACTCACTTACTCACTCACTCACCCACCCACCTACTCACCCACTCACTCACTCACCCACTCACCCACTCACCCACTCACCCACCCACCCACTCACTCACTCACTCACCCACCCACCCACCCACCCACCCACCCACCCCACCCACTCACTCACTCACCCACCAACCCACTCACCCACCCACCCACCCATGAGAAATCGAGAAGTAAAACCTCTCACCTGACACTAGAGATATAGATGTAAAACCTCTGACCAGACACGAGAGATTTAGAGGTAAAACCTCTGACCTGACACGAGAGATTGAGAGGTAAAACCTATGACATGACACGGGAGATCTAGAGGTAAAACATCTGACTTGACACGAGAGATCTAGAGGTAAAACCTCTGACCTGACACGAGAAATTTAGAGGTAAAACATCTGACCTGACACGAGAGATTTAGAGGAAAAACCTCTGACCTGACACGAGAGATTTAGATGTAAAACCTCTGACCTGACAAGAGAGATCTAGAGGTAAAACCTCTGACCTGACACGGGAGATTTAGAGGTAAACCCTCTGACCTGACACGGGAGATTTAGAGGTAAAACCTCTGACCTGACACGAAAGATCTAAAGGTAAAACCTCTGACCTGACACGAGAGATTGAGAGATACAACCTCTGACCTGACACGAGATTTAGAGGTAAAACCTCTGACCTGACATGGGAGATTTAGAGGTAAAACCTCTGACCTGACACGAGAGATTTAGAGGTAAAACCTCTGACCTGACACGAGAGATTTAGAGGTAAAACCTCTGACCTGACACGGGAGATTGAGGTAAAACCTCTGACCTGACACGAGAAATCGAGAGGTAGAACCTCTCACCTGACATGAGAGATATAGAGGTAAAACCTCTGACCTGACACGGGATATTTAGAGGTAAAACCTCTGACCTGACACGGGAGATTTAGAGGTAAAACCTCTGACCTGACACGAGAGATTTTGAGGTAAAATCTCTGACCTGACACGGGAGATTGAGAGGTAAAACCTCTGACCTGACACTAGAGATCTAGAGGTAAAACCTCGGACCTGACACAGAAGATTGAGATGTAAAACCTCTGACCTGACACGGAATTTTGAGAGGTAAAACCTCTGACCTGACACGGGATATTTAGAGGTAAAACCTCTGACCTGACACGGGAGATTTAGAGGTAAACCCTCTGCCCTGACACAAAAGATCTAAAGGTAAAACCTCTGACCTCACACGGGAGATTTAGAGGTAAAACATCTGACCTGACACGGGAGATTGAAGTAAAACCTCTGACCTGACACGAGAGATCTAGATGTAAAATCTCTGACCTGACATGAGAGATTTAGAGGTAAAACCTCTGACCTGACACGAGAGATTTAGAGGTAAAACCTCTGACCTGACACGGAAAATTGAGAGGTAAAACCTCTGACCTGACACGAGAGATTAAGTGGTAAAACCAATGATCTGACACGCGAGATATAGAGGTAAAGCCTCTGACCTGACACGAGAGATCTAAAGGTAAAACCTCTGACCTGACACGAGAGATTTAGAGGTAAAACCTCTGACCTGACACGAGAGATTTAGAGGTAAAACCTCTGACCTGACACGGGAGATTTAGAGGTAAAACCTCTGACCTGACATGGGAGATTTAGAGGTAAAACCTCTGACATGACACGAGAGATTGAGAGGTAAAGCCTCTGACCTGACACGGAAGATTGAGAGGTAAAACCTCTGACCTGCCACGGAAGATTGAGAGGTAAAACCTCTGACCTGACACGGGAGATTTAGAGGTAAACCCTCTGTCATGACACGAAAGATCTAAAGGTAAAACCTCTGACCTGACACGGGAGATTTAGAGGTAAAACATCTGACCTGACACAAGAGATTTAGAGGTAAATCCTCTGACCTGACACGGGAGATTGAAGTAAAACCTCTGACCCGACACGAGAGATTTAGAGGTAAAACCTCTGACCTGACACGAGAGATTTAGAGGTAAAACCTCTGATCTGACACGGAAAATTGAGAGGTAAAACCTCTGACCTGACACGAGAGATATAGAGGTAAAGCCTCTGACTTGACACGAGAGATTGAGAGATACAACCTCTGACCTGACACGAGAGATGGAGGTAAAACCTCTGACCTGACACGGGAGATTTAGAGGTAAAACCTCTGACTTGACATGGGAGATTTAGAGGTAAAACCTCTGACCTGACACGAGAGATTTAGAAAACCTCTGACCCGACACGAGAGAGATTTAGAGGTAAAACCTCTGAACTGACACGAGAGATTTGAGGTAAAACGTCTGACCTGACACGGGAGATTGAGAGGTAAAACCTCTGACCTGACACGAGAGATCTAAAGGTAAAACCTCTGACCTGACATGAGAAATCGAGAGGTAGAACCTCTCACCTGAAATGAGAGATATAGAGGTAAAACCTCTGACCTGACACGGGATATTTAGAGGTAAAACCTCTGACCTGACACGAGAGATCTATAGGTAAAACCTCTGACCTGACACGAGAGATTAAAAGGTAAAACCAATGACCTGACACGAAAGATATAAAGGTAAAACCTCTGACCTGACACGAAAGATCTAAAGGTAAAACCTCTGACCTGACACGAGAGATTGAGAGGTAAAACCTCTGACCTGACACGGGAGATCTAGAGGTAAAACCTCTGACCTGACACGGAAGATTGAGAGGTAAAACCTCTGACCTGACACGGAAGATTGAGAGGTAAAACCTCTGACCTGACACGGGATATTTAGAGGTAAAACCTCTGACCTGTAATGGGAAATTTAGAGGTAAAACCTCTGACCTGACACGAGAGATTTAGAGGAAAAACCTTTGACCTGACACGGAAGATTGAGAGGTAAAACCTCTGACCTGACACGGGATATTTAGAGGTAAAACCTCTGACCTGACACGGGATATTTAGAGGTAAAACCTCTGACCTGTAATGGGAAATTTAGAGGTAAAACCTCTGACCTGACACGGGAGATCTAGAGGTAAAACCTTTGACCTGACACGGAAGATTGAGAGGTAAAACCTCTGACCTGACACGGAAGATTGAGAGGTAAAACCTCTGACCTGACACGGGATATTTAGAGGTAAAACCTCTGACCTGACACGGAAGATTTAGAGGTAAAACCTCTGACCTGACACGAGAGATTAAAAGGTAAAATCTCTGACCTGACACGGAAGATTTAGAGGTAAAACCTCTGACCTGACACGGGATATTTAGAGGTAAAACCTCTGACCTGACACGGAAGATTTAGAGGTAAAACCTCTGACCTGACACGAAAGATTCAGAGGTAAAACGTCTGACCTGACACGGGAGATTGAGAGGTAAAACCTCTGACCTGACACTAGAGATCTAGAGGTAAAACCTCTGACCTGACACGGAAGATTGAGATGTAAAACCTCTGACCTGACACGGAAGATTGAGAGGTAAAACCTCTGACCTGACACGGGATATTTAGAGGTAAAACCTCTGACCTGACACGGGAGATTTAGAGGTAAACCCTCTGCCCTGACACAAAAGATCTAAAGGTAAAACCTCTGACCTCACACGGGAGATTTAGAGGTAAAACATCTGAACTGACACGGGAGATTTAGAGGTAAAACCTCTGACCTGACACGGGAGATTGAAGTAAAACCTCTGACCTGACACGAGAGATCTAGATGTAAAATCTCTGACCTGACACGAGAGATTTAGAGGTAAAACCTCTGACCTGACACGAGAAATTTAGAGGTAAAACCTCTGACCTGACACGGAAAATTGAGAGGTAAAACCTTTGACCTGACACGAGAGATTAAGTGGTAAAACCAATGATCTGACACGCGAGATAAAGAGGTGAAGCCTCTCACCTGACACGAGAGATCTAAAGGTAAAACCTCTGACCTGACACGAGAGATTTAGAGGTAAAACCTCTGACCTGACACGAGAGATTTAGAGGTAAAACCTCTGACCTGACACGGGAGATTTAGAGGTAAAACCTTTGACCTGACATGGGAGATTTAGAGGTAAAACCTCTGACATGACACGAGAGATTGAGAGGTAAAGCCTCTGACCTGACACGGAAGATTGAGAGGTAAAACCTCTGACCTGCCACGGAAGATTGAGAGGTAAAACCTCTGACCTGACACGGGAGATTTAGAGGTAAACCCTCTGTCATGACACGAAAGATCTAAAGGTAAAACCTCTGACCTGACACGGGAGATTTAGAGGTAAAACATCTGACCTGACACAAGAGATTTAGAGGTAAATCCTCTGACCTGACACGGGAGATTGAAGTAAAACCTCTGACCCGACACGAGAGATTTAGAGGTAAAACCTCTGACCTGACACGAGAGATTTAGAGGTAAAACCTCTGATCTGACACGGAAAATTGAGAGGTAAAACCTCTGACCTGACACGAGAGATATAGAGGTAAAGCCTCTGACTTGACACGAGAGATTGAGAGATACAACCTCTGACCTGACACGAGAGATGGAGGTAAAACCTCTGACCTGACACGGGAGATTTAGAGGTAAAACCTCTGACTTGACATGGGAGATTTAGAGGTAAAACCTCTGACCTGACACGAGAGATTTAGAAAACCTCTGACCCGACACGAGAGAGATTTAGAGGTAAAACCTCTGAACTGACACGAGAGATTTGAGGTAAAACGTCTGACCTGACACGGGAGATTGAGAGGTAAAACCTCTGACCTGACACGAGAGATCTAAAGGTAAAACCTCTGACCTGACATGAGAAATCGAGAGGTAGAACCTCTCACCTGAAATGAGAGATATAGAGGTAAAACCTCTGACCTGACACGGGATATTTAGAGGTAAAACCTCTGACCTGACACGAGAGATCTATAGGTAAAACCTCTGACCTGACACGAGAGATTAAAAGGTAAAACCAATGACCTGACACGAAAGATATAAAGGTAAAACCTCTGACCTGACACGAAAGATCTAAAGGTAAAACCTCTGACCTGACACGAGAGATTGAGAGGTAAAACCTCTGACCTGACACGGGAGATCTGGAGGTAAAACCTCTGACCTGACACGGAAGATTGAGAGGTAAAACCTCTGACCTGACACGGAAGATTGAGAGGTAAAACCTCTGACCTGACACGGGATATTTAGAGGTAAAACCTCTGACCTGTAATGGGAAATTTAGAGGTAAAACCTCTGACCTGACACGAGAGATTTAGAGGAAAAACCTTTGACCTGACACGGAAGATTGAGAGGTAAAACCTCTGACCTGACACGGGATATTTAGAGGTAAAACCTCTGACCTGACACGGGATATTTAGAGGTAAAACCTCTGACCTGTAATGGGAAATTTAGAGGTAAAACCTCTGACCTGACACGGGAGATCTAGAGGTAAAACCTTTGACCTGACACGGAAGATTGAGAGGTAAAACCTCTGACCTGACACGGAAGATTGAGAGGTAAAACCTCTGACCTGACACGGGATATTTAGAGGTAAAACCTCTGACCTGACACGGAAGATTTAGAGGTAAAACCTCTGACCTGACACGAGAGATTAAAAGGTAAAATCTCTGACCTGACACGGAAGATTTAGAGGTAAAACCTCTGACCTGACACGGGATATTTAGAGGTAAAACCTCTGACCTGACACGGAAGATTTAGAGGTAAAACCTCTGACCTGACACGAAAGATTCAGAGGTAAAACGTCTGACCTGACACGGGAGATTGAGAGGTAAAACCTCTGACCTGACACTAGAGATCTAGAGGTAAAACCTCTGACCTGACACGGAAGATTGAGATGTAAAACCTCTGACCTGACACGGAAGATTGAGAGGTAAAACCTCTGACCTGACACGGGATATTTAGAGGTAAAACCTCTGACCTGACACGGGAGATTTAGAGGTAAACCCTCTGCCCTGACACAAAAGATCTAAAGGTAAAACCTCTGACCTCACACGGGAGATTTAGAGGTAAAACATCTGAACTGACACGGGAGATTTAGAGGTAAAACCTCTGACCTGACACGGGAGATTGAAGTAAAACCTCTGACCTGACACGAGAGATCTAGATGTAAAATCTCTGACCTGACACGAGAGATTTAGAGGTAAAACCTCTGACCTGACACGAGAAATTTAGAGGTAAAACCTCTGACCTGACACGGAAAATTGAGAGGTAAAACCTTTGACCTGACACGAGAGATTAAGTGGTAAAACCAATGATCTGACACGCGAGATAAAGAGGTGAAGCCTCTCACCTGACACGAGAGATCTAAAGGTAAAACCTCTGACCTGACACGAGAGATTTAGAGGTAAAACCTCTGACCTGACACGAGAGATTTAGAGGTAAAACCTCTGACCTGACACGGGAGATTTAGAGGTAAAACCTTTGACCTGACATGGGAGATTTAGAGGTAAAACCTCTGACATGACACGAGAGATTGAGGTAAAATCTCTGACCTGACACGGGAGATTGAGAGGTAAAGCCTCTGACCTGACACGGAAGATTGAGAGGTAAAACCTCTGACCTGCCACGGAAGATTGAGAGGTAAAACCTCTGACCTGACACGGGAGATTTAGAGGTAAACCCTCTGTCATGACACGAAAGATCTAAAGGTAAAACCTCTGACCTGACACGGGAGATTTAGAGGTAAAACATCTGACCTGACACAAGAGATTTAGAGGTAAAACCTCTGACCTGACACGGGAGATTGAAGTAAAACATCTGACCCGACACGAGAGATTTAGAGGTAAAACCTCTGACCTGACACGAGAGATTTAGAGGTAAAACCTGTGATCTGAAACGGAAAATTGAGAGGTAAAACCTCTGACCTGACACGAGAGATATAGAGGTAAAGCCTCTGACTTGACACGAGAGATTGAGAGATACAACCTCTGACCTGACACGAGAGATGGAGGTAAAACCTCTGACCTGACACGGGAGATTTAGAGGTAAAACCTCTGACTTGACATGGGAGATTTAGAGGTAAAACCTCTGACCTGACACGAGAGATTTAGAAAACCTCTGACCCGACACGAGAGAGATTTAGAGGTAAAACCTCTGAACTGACACGAGAGATTTGAGGTAAAACGTCTGACCTGACACGGGAGATTGAGAGGTAAAACCTCTGACCTGACACGAGAGATCTAAAGGTAAAACCTCTGACCTGACATGAGAAATCGAGAGGTAGAACCTCTCACCTGAAATGAGAGATATAGAGGTAAAACCTCTGACCTGACACGGGATATTTAGAGGTAAAACCTCTGACCTGACACGAGAGATCTATAGGTAAAACCTCTGACCTGACACGAGAGATTAAAAGGTAAAACCAATGACCTGACACGAAAGATATAAAGGTAAAACCTCTGACCTGACACGAAAGATCTAAAGGTAAAACCTCTGACCTGACACGAGAGATTGAGAGGTAAAACCTCTGACCTGACACGGGAGATCTAGAGGTAAAACCTCTGACCTGACACGGAAGATTGAGAGGTAAAACCTCTGACCTGACACGGAAGATTGAGAGGTAAAACCTCTGACCTGACACGGGATATTAAAAGGTAAAACCTCTGACCTGTAATGGGAAATTTAGAGGTAAAACCTCTGACCTGACACGAGAGATTTAGAGGAAAAACCTTTGACCTGACACGGAAGATTGAGAGGTAAAACCTCTGACCTGACACGGGATATTTAGAGGTAAAACCTCTGACCTGACACGGGATATTTAGAGGTAAAACCTCTGACCTGTAATGGGAAATTTAAAGGTAAAACCTCTGACCTGACACGGGAGATCTAGAGGTAAAACCTTTGACCTGACACGGAAGATTGAGAAGTAAAACCTCTGACCTGACACGGAAGATTGAGAGGTAAAACCTCTGACCTGACACGGGATATTTAGAGGTAAAACCTCTGACCTGACACGGAAGATTTAGAGGTAAAACCTCTGACCTGACACGAGAGATTAAAAGGTAAAACCTCTGACCTGACACGGAAGATTGAGAGGTAAAACCTCTGACCTGACACGGGATATTTAGAGGTAAAACCTCTGACCTGACACGGAAGATTTAGAGGTAAAACCTCTGACCTGACACGAAAGATTCAGAGGTAAAACGTCTGACCTGACACGGGAGATTGAGAGGTAAAACCTCTGACCTGACACGAGAGATCTAGAAGTAAAACCTCTGACCTTACACGAGAGATTTAGAGGTAAAACTTCTGACCTGACACGAGAGATTTAGAGGTAAAACTTCTGACCTGACACGAGAGATAGAGGTAGAACCTCTGACCTGACACGGGAGATTTAGAGGTAAAACCTCTGACCTGACATGGGAGATTTAGAGGTAAAACCTCTGACCTGACACGGGAGATCTAGAGGTAAAACCTCTGACCAGACACGGAAGATTGAGAGGTAAAACCTCTGACCTGACACGGAAGATTGAGAGGTAAAACCTCTGACCTGACACGGAAAATTGAGAGGTAAAACCTCTGACCTGACACGAGAGATTAAGTGGTAAAACCAATGATCTGACACGCGAGATATAGAGGTAAAGCCTCTGACCTGACACGAGAGATCTAAAGGTAAAACCTCTGACCTGACACGAGAGATTTAGAGGTAAAACCTCTGACCTGACACGAGAGATTTAGAGGTAAAACCTCTGACCTGACACGAGAGATTTAGAGGTAAAACCTCTGACCTGACACGGGAGATTTAGAGGTAAAACCTCTGACCTGACATGGGAGATTTAGAGGTAAAACCTCTGACATGACACGAGAGATTGAGGTAAAATCTCTGACCTGACACGGGAGATTGAGAGGTAAAACCTCTGACCTGACACGGAAGATTGAGAGGTAAAACCTCTGACCTGACACGGGATATTTAGAGGTAAAACCTCTGACCTGACACGGGAGATTTAGAGGTAAACCCTCTGTCATGACACGAAAGATCTAAAGGTAAAACCTCTGACCTGACACGGGAGATTTAGAGGTAAAACATCTGACCTGACACAAGAGATTTAGAGGTAAAACCTCTGACCTGACACGGGAGAATGAAGTAAAACCTCTGACCCGACACGAGAGATTTAGAGGTAAAACCTCTGACCTGACACGAGAGATATAGAGGTAAAGCCTCTGACTTGACACGAGAGATTGAGAGATACAACCTCTGACCTTACACGAGAGATAGAGGTAAAACCTCTGACCTGACACGGGAGATTTAGAGGTAAAACCTCTGACTTGACATGGGAGATTTAGAGGTAAAACCTCTGACCTGACACGAGAGATTTAGAGGTAAAACCTCTGACCTGACACGGGAGATTTAGAGGTAAAACCTCTGAACTGACACGAGAGATTTTGAGGTAAAACGTCTGACCTGACACGGGAGATTGAGAGGTAAAACCTCTGACCTGACACGAGAGATCTAAAGGTAAAACCTCTGACCTGACATGAGAAATCTAGAGGTAGAACCTCTCACCTGACATGAGAGATATAGAGGTAAAACCTCTGACCTGACACGGGATATTTAGAGGTAAAACCTCTGACCTGACACGAGAGATCTATAGGTAAAACCTCTGACCTGACACGAGAGATTAAAAGGTAAAACCTCTGACCTGACACGAAAGATCTAAAGGTAAAACCTCTGACCTGACACGAGAGATTGAGAGGTAAAACCTCTGACCTGACACGGGAGATCTAGAGGTAAAACCTCTGACCTGACACGGAAGATTGAGAGGTAAAACCTCTGACCTGACACGGAAGATTGAGAGGTAAAACCTCTGACCTGACACGGGATATTTAGAGGTAAAACCTCTGACCTGTAATGGGAAATTTAGAGGTAAACCCTCTGACCTGACACGAGAGATTTAGAGGTAAAACCTCTGAACTGACACGAGAGATTTAGAGGTAAAACCTCTGACCTGACACGAGAAATTGAGAGGTAAAACCTCTGACCTGACACGGGAGATTTAGAGGTAAAACCTTTGACCTGACACGGAAGATTGAGAGGTAAAACCTCTGACCTGACACGGATGATTGAGAGGTAAAACCTCTGACCTGACACGGGATATTTAGAGGTAAAACCTCTGACCTGACACCGAAAATTTAGAGGTAAAACCTCTGACCTGACACGAAAGATTCAGAGGTAAAACGTCTGACCTGACACGGGAGATTGAGAGGTAAAACCTCTGACCTGACACGAGAGATCTAGAAGTAAAACCTCTGACCTTACACGAGAGATTTAGAGGTAAAACTTCTGACCTGACACGAGAGATTTAGAGGTAAAACCTCTGACCTGACACGAGAGATAGAGGTATAACCTCTGACCTGACACGGGAAATTTAGAGGTAAAACCTCTGACCTGACATGGGAGATTTAGAGGTAAAACCTCTGACCTGACACGGGAGATCTAGAGGTAAAACCTCTGACCTGACACGGAAGAATGAGAGGTAAAACCTCTGACCTGACACGGAAGATTGAGAGGTAAAACCTCTGACCTGACACGGGATATTTAGAGGTAAAACCTCTGACCTGACACGGAAGATTTAGAGGTAAAACCTCTGACCTGACACGAAAGATTCAGTGGTAAAACGTCTGACCTGACACGGGAGATTGAGAGGTAAAACCTCTGACCTGACACGAGAGATCTAGAAGTAAAACTTCTGACCTGACACGAGAGATTTAGAGGTAAAACCTCTGACCTGACACGAGAGAGAGAGGTAAAACCTCTGACTTGACACGGGAGATTTAGAGGTAAAACCTCTGACCTGACATGGGAGATTTAGAGGTAAAACCTCTGACCTGACACGAGAGATTCAGAGGTAAAACCTCTGACCTGACAAGAGATTTAGAGTTAAAATCTCTGACCTGACACGAGAGATTTAGAGGTAAAATATCTGACCTGACACGAGAGATATAAAGGTAAAACCTCTGACATGACACGAGAAATCTAGAGGTAAAACTTCTGACCTGACAGGGAAGATTGAGAGGTAAAACCTCTGACCTGACACGGAAGATTGAGAGGTAAAACCTCTGACCTGACACGGGATATTTAGAGGTAAAACCTCTGACCTGACACGGGAGATTTAGAGGTAAACCCTCTGCCCTGACACGAAAGATCTAAAGGTAAAACATCTGACCTGACACGGGAGATTTAGAGGTAAAACATCTGAACTGACACGGGAGATTTAGAGGTAAAACCTCTGGCCTGACACGGGAGATTGAAGTAAAACCTCTGACCTGACACGAGAGATCTAGATGTAAAATCTCTGACCTGACACGAGAGATTTAGAGGTAAAACCTCTGACCTGACACGAGAGATTTAGAGGTAAAACCTCTGACCTGACACGGAAAATTGAGAGGTAAAACCTCTGACCTGGCACGAGAGATTAAGTGGTAAAACCAATGATCTGACACGCGAGATATAGAGGTAAAGCCTCTGACCTGACACGAGAGATCTAAAGGTAAAACCTCTGATCTGACACGAGAGATTTAGAGGTAAAACCTCTGACCTGACACGAGAGATTTAGAGGTAAAAACCTCTGACCTGACACGGGAGATTTAGAGGTAAAACCTCTGACCTGACATGGGAGATTTAGAGGTAAAACCTCTGACCTGACACGAGAGATTGAGGTAAAATCTCTGACCTGACACGGGAGATTGAGAGGTAAAACCTCTGACCTGACATGGGAGATTTAGAGGTAAAACCTCTGACCTGACACGAGAGATTGAGGTAAAATCTCTGACCTGACACGGGATATTTAGAGGTAAAACCTCTGACCTGACACGGGAGATTTAGAGGTAAACCCTCTGTCATGACACGAAAGATCTTAAGGTAAAACCTCTGACCTGACACGGGAGATTTAGAGGTAAAACATCTGACCTGACACAAGAGATTTAGAGGTAAAACCTCTGACCTGACACGGGAGATTGAAGTAAAACCTCTGACCCGACACGAGAGATTTAGAGGTAAAACCTCTGACCTGACACGAGAGATTTAGAGGTAAAACCTCTGATCTGACACGGAAAATTGAGAGGTAAAACCTCTGACCTGACACGAGAGATATAGAGGTAAAGCCTCTGACTTGACACGAGAGATTGAGAGATACAACCTCTGACCTGACACGAGAGATAGAGGTAAAACCTCTGACCTGACACGGGAGATTTAGAGGTAAAACCTCTGACCTGACACGGGAGATTTAGAGGTAAAACCTCTGACCTGACACGAGAGATTTAGAGGTAAAACCTCTGACCTGACACGGGAGATTTAGAGGTAAAACCTCTGAACTGACACGAGAGATTTTGAGGTAAAACGTCTGACCTGACACGGGAGATTGAGAGGTAAAACCTCTGACCTGACACGAGAGATCTAAAGGTAAAACCTCTGACTTGACATGAGAAATCGAGAGGTAGAACCTCTCACCTGACATGAGAGATAGAGAGGTAAAACCTCTGACCTGACACGGGATATTTAGAGGTAAAACCTCTGACCTGACACGAGAGATCTATAGGTAAAACCTCTGACCTGACACGAACGATCTAAAGGTAAAACCTCTGACCTGACACGAGAGATTGAGAGATACAACCTCTGACCTGACACGAGATTTAGAGGTAAAACCTCTGACCTGTAATGGGGAATTTAGAGGTAAAACCTCTGACCTGACACGGGAGATCTAGAGGTAAAACCTCTGACCTGACACGGAAGATTGAGAGGTAAAACCTCTGACCTGACACGGAAGATTGAGAGGTAAACCCTCTGACCTGACACGGGATATTTAGAGGTAAAACCTCTGACCTGACACGGAAGATTTAGAGGTAAAACCTCTGACTTGACACGAAAGATTCAGAGGTAAAACGTCTGACCTGACACGAGAGATCTAGAAGTAAAACCTCTGACCTGACACGAGAGATTTAGAGGTAAAACTTCTGACCTGACACGAGAGATTTAGAGGTAAAACCTCTGACCTGACACGGGATGTTTAGAGGTAAAACCTCTGACCTGACACGAGAGATCTATAGGTAAAACCTCTGACCTGACACGAGAGATTAAAAGGTAAAACCTCTGACCTGACACGAAAGATCTAAAGGTAAAACCTCTGACCTGACACGAGAGATTGAGAGGTAAAACCTCTGACCTGACACGGGAGATCTAGAGGTAAAACCTCTGACCTGACACGGAAGATTGAGAGGTAAAACCTCTGACCTGACACGGAAGATTGAGAGGTAAAACCTCTGACCTGACACGGGATATTTAGAGGTAAAACCTCTGACCTGTAATGGGAAATTTAGAGGTAAACCCTCTGACCTGACACGAGAGATTTAGAGGTAAAACCTCTGAACTGACACGAGAGATTTAGAGGTAAAACCTCTGACCTGACACGAGAAATTGAGAGGTAAAACCTCTGACCTGACACGGGAGATTTAGAGGTAAAACCTTTGACCTGACACGGAAGATTGAGAGGTAAAACCTCTGACCTGACACGGATGATTGAGAGGTAAAACCTCTGACCTGACACGGGATATTTAGAGGTAAAACCTCTGACCTGACACGGAAAATTTAGAGGTAAAACCTCTGACCTGACACGAAAGATTCAGAGGTAAAACGTCTGACCTGACACGGGAGATTGAGAGGTAAAACCTCTGACCTGACACGAGAGATCTAGAAGTAAAACCTCTGACCTTACACGAGAGATTTAGAGGTAAAACTTCTGACCTGACACGAGAGATTTAGAGGTAAATCCTCTGACCTGACACGAGAGATAGAGGTATAACCTCTGACCTGACACGGGAAATTTAGAGGTAAAACCTCTGACCTGACATGGGAGATTTAGAGGTAAAACCTCTGACCTGACACGGGAGATCTAGAGGTAAAACCTCTGACCTGACACGGAAGAATGAGAGGTAAAACCTCTGACCTGACACGGAAGATTGAGAGGTAAAACCTCTGACCTGACACGGGATATTTAGAGGTAAAACCTCTGACCTGACACGGAAGATTTAGAGGTAAAACCTCTGACCTGACACGAAAGATTCAGTGGTAAAACGTCTGACCTGACACGGGAGATTGAGAGGTAAAACCTCTGACCTGACACGAGAGATCTAGAAGTAAAACTTCTGACCTGACACGAGAGATTTAGAGGTAAAACCTCTGACCTGACACGAGAGATAGAGGTAAAACCTCTGACTTGACACGGGAGATTTAGAGGTAAAACCTCTGACCTGACATGGGAGATTTAGAGGTAAAGCCTCTGACCTGACACGAGAGATCTAAAGGTAAAACCTCTGATCTGACACGAGAGATTTAGAGGTAAAACCTCTGACCTGACACGAGAGATTTAGAGGTAAAAACCTCTGACCTGACACGGGAGATTTAGAGGTAAAACCTCTGACCTGACATGGGAGATTTAGAGGTAAAACCTCTGACCTGACACGAGAGATTGAGGTAAAATCTCTGACCTGACACGGGAGATTGAGAGGTAAAACCTCTGACCTGACATGGGAGATTTAGAGGTAAAACCTCTGACCTGACACGAGAGATTGAGGTAAAATCTCTGACCTGACACGGGATATTTAGAGGTAAAACCTCTGACCTGACACGGGAGATTTAGAGGTAAACCCTCTGTCATGACACGAAAGATCTTAAGGTAAAACCTCTGACCTGACACGGGAGATTTAGAGGTAAAACATCTGACCTGACACAAGAGATTTAGAGGTAAAACCTCTGACCTGACACGGGAGATTGAAGTAAAACCTCTGACCCGACACGAGAGATTTAGAGGTAAAACCTCTGACCTGACACGAGAGATTTAGAGGTAAAACCTCTGATCTGACACGGAAAATTGAGAGGTAAAACCTCTGACCTGACACGAGAGATATAGAGGTAAAGCCTCTGACTTGACACGAGAGATTGAGAGATACAACCTCTGACCTGACACGAGAGATAGAGGTAAAACCTCTGACCTGACACGGGAGATTTAGAGGTAAAACCTCTGACCTGACACGGGAGATTTAGAGGTAAAACCTCTGACCTGACACGAGAGATTTAGAGGTAAAACCTCTGACCTGACACGGGAGATTTAGAGGTAAAACCTCTGAACTGACACGAGAGATTTTGAGGTAAAACGTCTGACCTGACACGGGAGATTGAGGTAAAACCTCTGACCTGACACGAGAGATCTAAAGGTAAAACCTCTGACTTGACATGAGAAATCGAGAGGTAGAACCTCTCACCTGACATGAGAGATAGAGAGGTAAAACCTCTGACCTGACACGGGATATTTAGAGGTAAAACCTCTGACCTGACACGAGAGATCTATAGGTAAAACCTCTGACCTGACACGAACGATCTAAAGGTAAAACCTCTGACCTGACACGAGAGATTGAGAGATACAACCTCTGACCTGACACGAGATTTAGAGGTAAAACCTCTGACCTGTAATGGGGAATTTAGAGGTAAAACCTCTGACCTGACACGGGAGATCTAGAGGTAAAACCTCTGACCTGACACGGAAGATTGAGAGGTAAAACCTCTGACCTGACACGGAAGATTGAGAGGTAAACCCTCTGACCTGACACGGGATATTTAGAGGTAAAACCTCTGACCTGACACGGAAGATTTAGAGGTAAAACCTCTGACTTGACACGAAAGATTCAGAGGTAAAACGTCTGACCTGACACGAGAGATCTAGAAGTAAAACCTCTGACCTGACACGAGAGATTTAGAGGTAAAACTTCTGACCTGACACGAGAGATTTAGAGGTAAAACCTCTGACCTGACACGGGATATTTAGAGGTAAAACCTCTGACCTGACACGAGAGATCTATAGGTAAAACCTCTGACCTGACACGAGAGATTAAAAGGTAAAACCTCTGACCTGACACGAAAGATCTAAAGGTAAAACCTCTGACCTGACACGAGAGATTGAGAGGTAAAACCTCTGACCTGACACGGGAGATCTAGAGGTAAAACCTCTGACCTGACACGGAAGATTGAGAGGTAAAACCTCTGACCTGACACGGAAGATTGAGAGGTAAAACCTCTGACCTGACACGGGATATTTAGAGGTAAAACCTCTGACCTGTAATGGGAAATTTAGAGGTAAACCCTCTGACCTGACACGAGAGATTTAGAGGTAAAACCTCTGAACTGACACGAGAGATTTAGAGGTAAAACCTCTGACCTGACACGAGAAATTGAGAGGTAAAACCTCTGACCTGACACGGGAGATTTAGAGGTAAAACCTTTGACCTGACACGGAAGATTGAGAGGTAAAACCTCTGACCTGACACGGATGATTGAGAGGTAAAACCTCTGACCTGACACGGGATATTTAGAGGTAAAACCTCTGACCTGACACGGAAAATTTAGAGGTAAAACCTCTGACCTGACACGAAAGATTCAGAGGTAAAACGTCTGACCTGACACGGGAGATTGAGAGGTAAAACCTCTGACCTGACACGAGAGATCTAGAAGTAAAACCTCTGACCTTACACGAGAGATTTAGAGGTAAAACTTCTGACCTGACACGAGAGATTTAGAGGTAAAACCTCTGACCTGACACGAGAGATAGAGGTATAACCTCTGACCTGACACGGGAAATTTAGAGGTAAAACCTCTGACCTGACATGGGAGATTTAGAGGTAAAACCTCTGACCTGACACGGGAGATCTAGAGGTAAAACCTCTGACCTGACACGGAAGAATGAGAGGTAAAACCTCTGACCTGACACGGAAGATTGAGAGGTAAAACCTCTGACCTGACACGGGATATTTAGAGGTAAAACCTCTGACGTGACACGGAAGATTTAGAGGTAAAACCTCTGACCTGACACGAAAGATTCAGTGGTAAAACGTCTGACCTGACACGGGAGATTGAGAGGTAAAACCTCTGACCTGACACGAGAGATCTAGAAGTAAAACTTCTGACCTGACACGAGAGATTTAGAGGTAAAACCTCTGACCTGACACGAGAGATAGAGGTAAAACCTCTGACTTGACACGGGAGATTTAGAGGTAAAACCTCTGACCTGACATGGGAGATTTAGAGGTAAAACCTCTGACCTGACACGAGAGATTTAGAGGTAAAACCTCTGACCTGACAAGAGATTTAGAGTTAAAATCTCTGACCTGACACGAGAGATTTAGAGGTAAAATATCTGACCTGACACGAGAGATATAAAGGTAAAACCTCTGACATGACACGAGAAATCTAGAGGTAAAACTTCTGACCTGACAGGGAAGATTGAGAGGTAAAACCTCTGACCTGACACGGAAGATTGAGAGGTAAAACCTCTGACCTGACACGGGATATTTAGAGGTAAAACCTCTGACCTGACACGGGAGATTTAGAGGTAAACCCTCTGCCCTGACACGAAAGATCTAAAGGTAAAACATCTGACCTGACACGGGAGATTTAGAGGTAAAACATCTGAACTGACACGGGAGATTTAGAGGTAAAACCTCTGGCCTGACACGGGAGATTGAAGTAAAACCTCTGACCTGACACGAGAGATCTAGATGTAAAATCTCTGACCTGACACGAGAGATTTAGAGGTAAAACCTCTGACCTGACACGAGAGATTTAGAGGTAAAACCTCTGACCTGACACGAGAGATTTAGAGGTAAAAACCTCTGACCTGACACGGGAGATTTAGAGGTAAAACCTCTGACCTGACATGGGAGATTTAGAGGTAAAACCTCTGACCTGACACGAGAGATTGAGGTAAAATCTCTGACCTGACACGGGAGATTGAGAGGTAAAACCTCTGACCTGACATGGGAGATTTAGAGGTAAAACCTCTGACCTGACACGAGAGATTGAGGTAAAATCTCTGACCTGACACGGGATATTTAGAGGTAAAACCTCTGACCTGACACGGGAGATTTAGAGGTAAACCCTCTGTCATGACACGAAAGATCTTAAGGTAAAACCTCTGACCTGACACGGGAGATTTAGAGGTAAAACATCTGACCTGACACAAGAGATTTAGAGGTAAAACCTCTGACCTGACACGGGAGATTGAAGTAAAACCTCTGACCCGACACGAGAGATTTAGAGGTAAAACCTCTGACCTGACACGAGAGATTTAGAGGTAAAACCTCTGATCTGACACGGAAAATTGAGAGGTAAAACCTCTGACCTGACACGAGAGATATAGAGGTAAAGCCTCTGACTTGACACGAGAGATTGAGAGATACAACCTCTGACCTGACACGAGAGATAGAGGTAAAACCTCTGACCTGACACGGGAGATTTAGAGGTAAAACCTCTGACCTGACACGGGAGATTTAGAGGTAAAACCTCTGACCTGACACGAGAGATTTAGAGGTAAAACCTCTGACCTGACACGGGAGATTTAGAGGTAAAACCTCTGAACTGACACGAGAGATTTTGAGGTAAAACGTCTGACCTGACACGGGAGATTGAGAGGTAAAACCTCTGACCTGACACGAGAGATCTAAAGGTAAAACCTCTGACTTGACATGAGAAATCGAGAGGTAGAACCTCTCACCTGACATGAGAGATAGAGAGGTAAAACCTCTGACCTGACACGGGATATTTAGAGGTAAAACCTCTGACCTGACACGAGAGATCTATAGGAAAAACCTCTGACCTGACACGAACGATCTAAAGGTAAAACCTCTGACCTGACACGAGAGATTGAGAGATACAACCTCTGACCTGACACGAGATTTAGAGGTAAAACCTCTGACCTGTAATGGGGAATTTAGAGGTAAAACCTCTGACCTGACACGGGAGATCTAGAGGTAAAACCTCTGACCTGACACGGAAGATTGAGAGGTAAAACCTCTGACCTGACACGGAAGATTGAGAGGTAAACCCTCTGACCTGACACGGGATATTTAGAGGTAAAACCTCTGACCTGACACGGAAGATTTAGAGGTAAAACCTCTGACTTGACACGAAAGATTCAGAGGTAAAACGTCTGACCTGACACGAGAGATCTAGAAGTAAAACCTCTGACCTGACACGAGAGATTTAGAGGTAAAACTTCTGACCTGACACGAGAGATTTAGAGGTAAAACCTCTGACCTGACACGAGAGATTAAGTGGTAAAACCTCTGACCTGACACGGGAGATTTAGAGGTAAAACCTCTGACCTGACATGGGAGATTTAGAGGTAAAACCTATGACCTGACACGAGAGATTTAGAGGTAAAACCTCTGACCTGACAAGAGATTTAGAGGTAAAATCTCTGACCTGACAAGAGATTTAGAGGTAAAATCTCTGACCTGACATGAGAAATCGAGAAGTAAAACCTCTCACCTGACACTAGAGATATAGATGTAAAACCTCTGACCAGACGAAAAATTTAGAGGTAAAACATCTGACCTGACACGAGAGATTTAGAGGAAAAACCTCTGACCTGACACGAGAGATTTAGATGTAAAAGCTCTGACCTGACACGGGAGATTTAGAGGTAAAACCTCTGACCTGACACGGGAGATTTAGAGGTAAACCCTCTGACCTGACACAAGAGATGTAGAGGTAAAACCTCTGACCTGACACGAAAGATCTAAAGGTAAAACCTCTGACCTGACACGAGATTTAGAGGTAAAACCTCTGACCTGACATGGGAGATTTAGAGGTAAAACCTCTGACCTGAAACGAGAGATTTAGAGGTAAAACCTCTGACCTGACACGAGAGATTTAGAGGTAAAACCTCTGACCTGACATGGGAGATTTAGAGGTAAAACCTATGACCTGACACGAGAGATTTAGAGGTAAAACCTCTGACCTGACAAGACATTTAGAGGTAAAATCTCTGACCTGACACGAGAGATTTAGAGGTAAAATATCTGACCTGACACGAGAGATATAAAGGTAAAACCTCTGACCTGACACGATAAATCTAGAGGTAAAACTTCTGACCTGACAAGAGATTTAGAGGTAAAATCTCTGACCTGACATGAGAAATCGAGAAGTAAAACCTCTCACCTGACACTAGAGATATAGATGTAAAACCTCTGACCAGACGAGAAATTTAGAGGTAAAACATCTGACCTGACACGAGAGATTTAGAGGAAAAACCTCTGACCTGACACGAGAGATTTAGAGGTAAAACCTCTGACCTGACACGGGAGATTGAGAGGTAAAACCTCTGACCTGACACGAGAGATCTAAAGGTAAAACCTCTGACCTGACATGAGAAATCGAAAGGTAGAACCTCTCACCTGACATGAGAGATATAGAGGTAAAACCTCTGACCTGACACGGGATATTTAGAGGTAAAACCTCTGACCTGACACGGGAAATTTAGAGGTAAAACCTCTGACCTGACACAAAAGATCTAACGGTAAAAACTCTGACCTGACACGGGAGATTGAGGTAAAACCTCGGACCTGACACGGAAGATTGAGAGGTAAAACCTTTGACCTGACACGGGATATTTAGAGGTAAAACCTCTGACCTGACACGGAAGATTGAGAGGTAAAACCTCTGACTTGACACGAAAGATTCAGAGGTAAAACGTCTGACCTGACACGGGATATTTAGAGGTAAAACCTCTGACCTGACACGGAAGATTTAGAGGTAAAACCTCTGACCTGACACGAAAAATTCAGAGGTAAAACGTCTGACCTGACACGGGAGATTGAGAGGTAAAACCTCTGACCTGACACGAGAGATCTAGAAGTAAAACCTCTGACCTGACACGAGAGATTTAGAGGTAAAACTTCTGACCTGACACGAGAGATTTAGAGGTAAAACCTCTGACCTGACACGAGAGATAGAGGTAAAATCTCTGACCTGACACGAGAGATTTAGAGGTAAAATCTCTGACCTGACACGAGAAATCTAGAGGTAAAACTTCTGACCTGACAAGAGATTTAGAGGTAAAATCTCTGACCTGACATGAGAAATCGAGAAGTAACACCTCTCACCTGACACTAGAGATATAGATGTAAAACCTCTGACCAGACGAGAGATTTAGAGGTAAAACCTCTGACCTGACACGAGAGATTGAGAGGTAAAACCTATGACCTGACACGGGAGATTTAGAGGCAAAACCTCTGACCTGACATGGGAGATTTAGAGGTAAAACCTCTGACCTGACAGGGGAGATCTAGAGGTAAAACCTCTGACCTGACACGAGAGATTTAGAAGAAAAACCTCCGACCTGACACGGGATATTTAGAGGTAAAACCTCTGACCTGACACGGAAGATTTAGAGGTAAAACCTCTGACCTGACACGAAAGATTCAGAGGTAAAACGTCTGACCTGACACGAGAGATCTAGAAGTAAAACCTCTGACCTGACACGAGAGATTTAGAGGTAAAACCTCTGACCTGACACGGGAGATTTAGAGGTAAAACCTCTGAACTGACACGAGAGATTTTGAGGTAAAACGTCTGACCTGACACGGGAGATTGAGAGGTAAAACCTCTGACCTGACACGAGAGATCTAAAGGTAAAACCTCTGACTTGACATGAGAAATCGAGAGGTAGAACCTCTCACCTGACATGAGAGATAGAGAGGTAAAACCTCTGACCTGACACGGGATATTTAGAGGTAAAACCTCTGACCTGACACGAGAGATCTATAGGTAAAACCTCTGACCTGACACGAACGATCTAAAGGTAAAACCTCTGACCTGACACGAGAGATTGAGAGATACAACCTCTGACCTGACACGAGATTTAGAGGTAAAACCTCTGACCTGTAATGGGGAATTTAGAGGTAAAACCTCTGACCTGACACGGGAGATCTAGAGGTAAAACCTCTGACCTGACACGGAAGATTGAGAGGTAAAACCTCTGACCTGACACGGAAGATTGAGAGGTAAACCCTCTGACCTGACACGGGATATTTAGAGGTAAAACCTCTGACCTGACACGGAAGATTTAGAGGTAAAACCTCTGACTTGACACGAAAGATTCAGAGGTAAAACGTCTGACCTGACACGAGAGATCTAGAAGTAAAACCTCTGACCTGACACGAGAGATTTAGAGGTAAAACTTCTGACCTGACACGAGAGATTTAGAGGTAAAACCTCTGACCTGACACGAGAGATTAAGTGGTAAAACCTCTGACCTGACACGGGAGATTTAGAGGTAAAACCTCTGACCTGACATGGGAGATTTAGAGGTAAAACCTATGACCTGACACGAGAGATTTAGAGGTAAAACCTCTGACCTGACAAGAGATTTAGAGGTAAAATCTCTGACCTGACAAGAGATTTAGAGGTAAAATCTCTGACCTGACATGAGAAATCGAGAAGTAAAACCTCTCACCTGACACTAGAGATATAGATGTAAAACCTCTGACCAGACGAAAAATTTAGAGGTAAAACATCTGACCTGACACGAGAGATTTAGAGGAAAAACCTCTGACCTGACACGAGAGATTTAGATGTAAAAGCTCTGACCTGACACGGGAGATTTAGAGGTAAAACCTCTGACCTGACACGGGAGATTTAGAGGTAAACCCTCTGACCTGACACAAGAGATGTAGAGGTAAAACCTCTGACCTGACACGAAAGATCTAAAGGTAAAACCTCTGACCTGACACGAGATTTAGAGGTAAAACCTCTGACCTGACATGGGAGATTTAGAGGTAAAACCTCTGACCTGAAACGAGAGATTTAGAGGTAAAACCTCTGACCTGACACGAGAGATTTAGAGGTAAAACCTCTGACCTGACATGGGAGATTTAGAGGTAAAACCTATGACCTGACACGAGAGATTTAGAGGTAAAACCTCTGACCTGACAAGACATTTAGAGGTAAAATCTCTGACCTGACACGAGAGATTTAGAGGTAAAATATCTGACCTGACACGAGAGATATAAAGGTAAAACCTCTGACCTGACACGATAAATCTAGAGGTAAAACTTCTGACCTGACAAGAGATTTAGAGGTAAAATCTCTGACCTGACATGAGAAATCGAGAAGTAAAACCTCTCACCTGACACTAGAGATATAGATGTAAAACCTCTGACCAGACGAGAAATTTAGAGGTAAAACATCTGACCTGACACGAGAGATTTAGAGGAAAAACCTCTGACCTGACACGAGAGATTTAGAGGTAAAACCTCTGACCTGACACGGGAGATTGAGAGGTAAAACCTCTGACCTGACACGAGAGATCTAAAGGTAAAACCTCTGACCTGACATGAGAAATCGAAAGGTAGAACCTCTCACCTGACATGAGAGATATAGAGGTAAAACCTCTGACCTGACACGGGATATTTAGAGGTAAAACCTCTGACCTGACACGGGAAATTTAGAGGTAAAACCTCTGACCTGACACAAAAGATCTAACGGTAAAAACTCTGACCTGACACGGGAGATTGAGGTAAAACCTCGGACCTGACACGGAAGATTGAGAGGTAAAACCTTTGACCTGACACGGGATATTTAGAGGTAAAACCTCTGACCTGACACGGAAGATTGAGAGGTAAAACCTCTGACTTGACACGAAAGATTCAGAGGTAAAACGTCTGACCTGACACGGGATATTTAGAGGTAAAACCTCTGACCTGACACGGAAGATTTAGAGGTAAAACCTCTGACCTGACACGAAAAATTCAGAGGTAAAACGTCTGACCTGACACGGGAGATTGAGAGGTAAAACCTCTGACCTGACACGAGAGATCTAGAAGTAAAACCTCTGACCTGACACGAGAGATTTAGAGGTAAAACTTCTGACCTGACACGAGAGATTTAGAGGTAAAACCTCTGACCTGACACGAGAGATAGAGGTAAAATCTCTGACCTGACACGAGAGATTTAGAGGTAAAATCTCTGACCTGACACGAGAAATCTAGAGGTAAAACTTCTGACCTGACAAGAGATTTAGAGGTAAAATCTCTGACCTGACATGAGAAATCGAGAAGTAAAACCTCTCACCTGACACTAGAGATATAGATGTAAAACCTCTGACCAGACGAGAGATTTAGAGGTAAAACCTCTGACCTGACACGAGAGATTGAGAGGTAAAACCTATGACCTGACACGGGAGATTTAGAGGCAAAACCTCTGACCTGACATGGGAGATTTAGAGGTAAAACCTCTGACCTGACACGGGAGATCTAGAGGTAAAACCTCTGACCTGACACGAGAGATTTAGAAGAAAAACCTCCGACCTGACACGGGATATTTAGAGGTAAAACCTCTGACCTGACACGGAAGATTTAGAGGTAAAACCTCTGACCTGACACGAAAGATTCAGAGGTAAAACGTCTGACCTGACACGAGAGATCTAGAAGTAAAACCTCTGACCTGACACGAGAGATTTAGAGGTAAAACTTCTGACCTGACACGAGAGATTTAGAGGTAAAACCTCTGACCTGACACGAGAGATAGAGGTAAAACCTCTCACCTGACACGGGAGATTTAGAGGTAAAACCTCTGACCTGACATGGGAGATTTAGAGGTAAAACCTATGACCTGACACGAGAGATTTAGAGGTAAAACCTCTGACCTGACAAGAGATTTAGAGGTAAAATCTCTGACCTGACACGAGAGATTTAGAGGTAAAATCTCTGACCTGACACGAGAGATATAAAGGTAAAACCTCTGACCTGACACGAGAAATCTAGAGGTAAAACTTCTGACCTGACAAGAGATTTAGAGGTAAAATCTCTGACCTGACATGAGAAATCGAGAAGTAAAACCTCTCACCTGACACTAGAGATATAGATGTAAAACCTCTGACTAGACGAGAGATTTAGAGGTAAAACCTCTGACCTGACACGAGAGATTGAGAGGTAAAACATCTGACTTGACACGAGAGATCTAGAGGTAAAACCTCTGACCTGACACGAGAAATTTAGAGGTAAAACATCTGACCTGACACGAGAGATTTAGAGGAAAAACCTCTGACCTGACACGAGAGATTTAGATGTAAAACCTCTGACCTGACACGAGAGATCTAGAGGTAAAACCTCTAACCTGACACGGGAGATTTAGAGGTAAAACCTCTGCCCTGACACGGGAGATTTAGAGGTAAACCCTCTGACCTGACACAAGAGATGTAGAGGTAAAACCTCTGACCTGACACGAGATTTAGAGGTAAAACCTCTGACCTGACATGGGAGATTTAGAGGTAAAACCTCTGACCTGAAACGAGAGATTTAGAGGTAAAACCTCTGACCTGACACGAGAGATTTAGAGGTAAAACCTCTGACCTGACACGGGAGATTGAGAGGTAAAACCTCTGACCTGACACGAGAGATCTAAAGGTAAAACCTCTGACCTGACATGAGAAATCGAGAGGTAGAACCTCTCACCTGACATGAGAGATATAGAGGTAAAACCTCTGACCTGACACGGGATATTTAGAGGTAAAACCTCTGACCTGACACGGGAGATTTAGAGGTAAAACCTCTGACCTGACACGAAAGATCTAACGGTAAAACCTCTGACCTGACACGGGAGATTTAGAGGTAAAACCTCGGACCTGACACGGAAGATTGAGAGGTAAAACCTTTGACCTGACACGGGATATTTAGAGGTAAAACCTCTGACCTGACACGAAAGATTCAGAGGTAAAACGTCTGACCTGACACGGGAGATTGAGAGGTAAAACCTCTGACCTGACACGATAGATCTAGAAGTAAAACCTCTGACCTGACACGAGAGATTTAGAGGTAAAACTTCTGACCTGACACGAGAGATTTAGAGGTAAAACCTCTGACCTGACACGGGAGATTTAGAGGTAAAACCTCTGACCTGACATGGGAGATTTAGAGGTAAAACCTATGACCTGACACGAGAGATTTAGAGGTAAAACCTCTGACCTGACAAGAGATTTAGAGGTAAAATCTCTGACCTGACACCAGAGATTGAGAGGTAAAATCTCTGACCTGACACGAGAGATATAAAGGTAAAACCTCTGACCTGACACGAGAAATCTAGAGGTAAAACTTCTGACCTGACAAGAGGTTTAGAGGTAAAATCTCTGACCTGACATGAGAAATCGAGAAGTAAAACCTCTCACCTGACATGAGAGATATAGAGGTAAAACCTCTGACCTGACACGGGATATTTAGAGGTAAAACCTCTGACCTGACACGGGAGATTTAGAGGTAAAACCTCTGACCTGACACGAAAGATCTAACGGTAAAACCTCTGACCTGACACGGGAGATTTAGAGGTAAAACCTCGGACCTGACACGGAAGATTGAGAGGTAAAACCTCTGACCTGACACGGGATATTTAGAGGTAAAACCTCTGACCTGACACGGAAGATTGAGAGGTAAAACCTCTGACCTGACACGAAAGATTCAGAGGTAAAACGTCTGACCTGACACGGGATATTTAGAGGTAAAACCTCTGACCTGACACGGAAGATTTAGAGGTAAAACCTCTGACCTGACACGAAAGATTCAGAGGTAAAACATCTGACCTGACACGGGAGATTGAGAGGTAAAACCTCTGACCTGACACGAGAGATCTAGAAGTAAAACCTCTGACCTGACACGAGAGATTTAGAGGTAAAACTTCTGACCTGACACGAGAGATTTAGAGGTAAAACCTCTGACCTGACACGAGAGATAGAGGTAAAACCTCTGACCTGACACGGGAGATTTAGAGGTAAAATCTCTGACCTGACACGAGAGATTTAGAGGTAAAATCTCTGACCTGACACGAGAGATATAAAGGTAAAACCTCTGACCTGACACGAGAAATCTAGAGGTAAAACTTCTGACCTGACAAGAGATTTAGAGGTAAAATCTCTGACCTGACATGAGAAATCGAGAAGTAAAACCTCTCACCTGACACTAGAGATATAGATGTAAAACCTCTGACCAGACGAGAGATTTAGAGGTAAAACCTCTGACCTGACACGAGAGATTGAAAGGTAAAACCTATGACCTGACACGGGAGATTTAGAGGCAAAACCTCTGACCTGACATGGGAGATTTAGAGGTAAAACCTCTGACCTGACACGGGAGATCTAGAGGTAAAACTTCTGACCTGACACGAGAGATTTAGAGGAAAAACCTCTGACCTGACACGGGATATTGAGAGGTAAAACCTTTGACCTGACACGGGATATTTAGAGGTAAAACCTCTGACCTGACACGGAAGATTTAGAGGTAAAACCTCTGACCTGACACGAAAGATTCAGAGGTAAAATGTCTGACCTGACACGGGAGATTGAGAGGTAAAACCTCTGACCTGACACGATAGATCTAAAAGTAAAACCTCTGACCTGACACGAGAGATTTAGAGGTAAAACTTCTGACCTGACACGAGAGATTTAGAGGTAAAACCTCTGACCTGACACGGGAGATTTAGAGGTAAAACCTCTGACCTGACATGGGAGATTTAGAGGTAAAACCTATGACCTGACACGAGAGATTTAGAGGTAAAACCTCTGACCTGACAAGAGATTTAGAGGTAAAATCTCTGACCTGACACCAGAGATTGAGAGGTAAAATCTCTGACCTGACACGAGAGATATAAAGGTAAAACCTCTGACCTGACACGAGAAATCTAGAGGTAAAACTTCTGACCTGACAAGAGGTTTAGAGGTAAAATCTCTGACCTGACATGAGAAATCGAGAAGTAAAACCTCTCACCTGACATGAGAGATATAGAGGTAAAACCTCTGACCTGACACGGGATATTTAGAGGTAAAACCTCTGACCTGACACGGGAGATTTAGAGGTAAAACCTCTGACCTGACACGAAAGATCTAACGGTAAAACCTCTGACCTGACACGGGAGATTTAGAGGTAAAACCTCGGACCTGACACGGAAGATTGAGAGGTAAAACCTCTGACCTGACACGGGATATTTAGAGGTAAAACCTCTGACCTGACACGGAAGATTGAGAGGTAAAACCTCTGACCTGACACGAAAGATTCAGAGGTAAAACGTCTGACCTGACACGGGATATTTAGAGGTAAAACCTCTGACCTGACACGGAAGATTTAGAGGTAAAACCTCTGACCTGACACGAAAGATTCAGAGGTAAAACATTTGACCTGACACGGGAGATTGAGAGGTAAAACCTCTGACCTGACACGAGAGATCTAGAAGTAAAACCTCTGACCTGACACGAGAGATTTAGAGGTAAAACTTCTGACCTGACACGAGAGATTTAGAGGTAAAACCTCTGACCTGACACGAGAGATAGAGGTAAAACCTCTGACCTGACACGGGAGATTTAGAGGTAAAATCTCTGACCTGACACGAGAGATTTAGAGGTAAAATCTCTGACCTGACACGAGAGATATAAAGGTAAAACCTCTGACCTGACACGAGAAATCTAGAGGTAAAACTTCTGACCTGACAAGAGATTTAGAGGTAAAATCTCTGACCTGACATGAGAAATCGAGAAGTAAAACCTCTCACCTGACACTAGAGATATAGATGTAAAACCTCTGACCAGACGAGAGATTTAGAGGTAAAACCTCTGACCTGACACGAGAGATTGAAAGGTAAAACCTATGACCTGACACGGGAGATTTAGAGGCAAAACCTCTGACCTGACATGGGAGATTTAGAGGTAAAACCTCTGACCTGACACGGGAGATCTAGAGGTAAAACTTCTGACCTGACACGAGAGATTTAGAGGAAAAACCTCTGACCTGACACGGGATATTTAGAGGTAAAACCTCTGACCTGACACGAAAGATTGAGGTAAAACCTCTGACCTGACACGAAAGATTCAGAGGTAAAACGTCAGACCTGACACGGGAGATTGAGAGGTAAAACCTCTGACCTGACACGAGAGATCTAGAAGTAAAACCTCTGACCTTACACGAGAGATTTAGAGGTAAAACTTCTGACCTGACACGAGAGATTTAGAGGTAAAACCTCTGACCTGACACGAGAGATAGAGGTAAAACCTCAGACCTGACACGGGAGATTTAGAGGCAAAACCTCTGACCTGACATGGGAGATTTAGAGGTAAAACCTCTGACCTGACATGGGAGATTTAGAGGTAAAACCTCTGACCTGACACGGGAGATCTAGAGGTAAAACCTCTGACCTGACACGCAAGATTGAGAGGTAAAACCTCTGACCTGACACGGAAGATTGAGAGGTAAAACCTCTGACCTGACACGGGATATTTAGAGGTAAAACCTCTGACCTGACACGGAAGATTTAGAGGTAAAACCTCTGACCTGACACGAAAGATTCAGAGGTAAAACGTCTGACCTGCCACGAGAGATCTAGAAGTAAAACCTCTGACCTGACACGAGAGATTTAGAGGTAAAACTTCTGACCTGACACGAGAGATTTAGAGGTAAAACCTCTGACCTGACACGAGAGATAGAGGTAAAACCTCTCACCTGACACGGGAGATTTAGAGGTAAAACCTCTGACCTGACATGAGAGATTTAGAGGTAAAACCTATGACCTGACACGAGAGATTTAGAGGTAAAACCTCTGACCTGACAAGAGATTTAGAGGTAAAATCTCTGACCTGACACGAGAGATTTAGAGGTAAAATCTCTGACCTGACACGAGAGATATAAAGGTAAAACCTCTGACCTGACACGAGAAATCTAGAGGTAAAACTTCTGACCTGACAAGAGATTTAGAGGTAAAATCTCTGACCTGACATGAGAAATCGAGAAGTAAAACCTCTCACCTGACACTAGAGATATAGATGTAAAACCTCTGACCAGACGAGAGATTTAGAGGTAAAACCTCTGACCTGACACGAGAGATTGAGAGGTAAAACCTATGACCTGACACGGGAGATCTAGAGGTAAAACATCTGACTTGACACGAGAGATCTAGAGGTAAAACCTCTGACCTGACACGAGAAATTTAGAGGTAAAACATCTGACCTGACACGAGAGATTTAGAGGAAAAACCTCTGACCTGACACGAGAGATTTAGATGTAAAACCTCTGACCTGACACGAGAGATCTAGAGGTAAAACCTCTGACCTGACACGGGAGATTTAGAGGTAAAACCTCTGACCTGACACGGGAGATTTAGAGGTAAACCCTCTGACCTGACACAAGAGATGTAGAGGTAAAACCTCTGACCTGACACGAAAGATCTAAAGGTAAAACCTCTGACCTGACACGAGATTTAGAGGTAAAACCTCTGACCTGACATGGGAGATTTAGAGGTAAAACCTCTGACCTGAAACGAGAGATTTAGAGGTAAAACCTCTGACCTGACACGAGAGATTTAGAGGTAAAACCTCTGACCTGACACGGGAGATTGAGAGGTAAAACCTCTGACCTGACACGAGAGATCTAAAGGTAAAACCTCTGACCTGACATGAGAAATCGAGAGGTAGAACCTCTCACCTGACATGAGAGATATAGAGGTAAAACCTCTGACCTGACACGGGATATTTAGAGGTAAAACCTCTGACCTGACACGGGAGATCTAGAGGTAAAACCTCTGACCTGACACGCAAGATTGAGAGGTAAAACCTCTGACCTGACACGGAAGATTGAGAGGTAAAACCTCTGACCTGACACGGGATATTTAGAGGTAAAACCTCTGACCTGACACGGAAGATTTAGAGGTAAAACCTCTGACCTGACACGAAAGATTCAGAGGTAAAACGTCTGACCTGCCACGAGAGATCTAGAAGTAAAACCTCTGACCTGACACGAGAGATTTAGAGGTAAAACTTCTGACCTGACACGAGAGATTTAGAGGTAAAACCTCTGACCTGACACGAGAGATAGAGGTAAAACCTCTCACCTGACACGGGAGATTTAGAGGTAAAACCTCTGACCTGACATGAGAGATTTAGAGGTAAAACCTATGACCTGACACGAGAGATTTAGAGGTAAAACCTCTGACCTGACAAGAGATTTAGAGGTAAAATCTCTGACCTGACACGAGAGATTTAGAGGTAAAATCTCTGACCTGACACGAGAGATATAAAGGTAAAACCTCTGACCTGACACGAGAAATCTAGAGGTAAAACTTCTGACCTGACAAGAGATTTAGAGGTAAAATCTCTGACCTGACATGAGAAATCGAGAAGTAAAACCTCTCACCTGACACTAGAGATATAGATGTAAAACCTCTGACCAGACGAGAGATTTAGAGGTAAAACCTCTGACCTGACACGAGAGATTGAGAGGTAAAACCTATGACCTGACACGGGAGATCTAGAGGTAAAACATCTGACTTGACACGAGAGATCTAGAGGTAAAACCTCTGACCTGACACGAGAAATTTAGAGGTAAAACATCTGACCTGACACGAGAGATTTAGAGGAAAAACCTCTGACCTGACACGAGAGATTTAGATGTAAAACCTCTGACCTGACACGAGAGATCTAGAGGTAAAACCTCTGACCTGACACGGGAGATTTAGAGGTAAAACCTCTGACCTGACACGGGAGATTTAGAGGTAAACCCTCTGACCTGACACAAGAGATGTAGAGGTAAAACCTCTGACCTGACACGAAAGATCTAAAGGTAAAACCTCTGACCTGACACGAGATTTAGAGGTAAAACCTCTGACCTGACATGGGAGATTTAGAGGTAAAACCTCTGACCTGAAACGAGAGATTTAGAGGTAAAACCTCTGACCTGACACGAGAGATTTAGAGGTAAAACCTCTGACCTGACACGGGAGATTGAGAGGTAAAACCTCTGACCTGACACGAGAGATCTAAAGGTAAAACCTCTGACCTGACATGAGAAATCGAGAGGTAGAACCTCTCACCTGACATGAGAGATATAGAGGTAAAACCTCTGACCTGACACGGGATATTTAGAGGTAAAACCTCTGACCTGACACGGGAGATTTAGAGGTAAAACCTCTGACCGGACACGAAAGATCTAACGGTAAAACCTCTGACCTGACACGGGAGATTTAGAGGTAAAACCTCGGACCTGACACGGAAGATTGAGAGGTAAAACCTTTGACCTGACACGGGATATTTAGAGGTAAAACCTCTGACCTGACACGGAAGATTTAGAGGTAAAACCTCTGACCTGACACGAAAGATTCAGAGGTAAAACGTCTGACCTGACACGGGAGATTGAGAGGTAAAAGCTCTGACCTGACACGAGAGATCTAGAAGTAAAACCTCTGACCTGACACGAGAGATTTAGAGGTAAAACTTCTGACCTGACACGAGAGATTTAGAGGTAAAACCTCTGACCTGACACGGGAGATTTAGAGGTAAAACCTCTGACCTGACATGGGAGATTTAGAGGTAAAACCTATGACCTGACACGAGAGATTTAGAGGTAAAACCTCTGACCTGACAAGAGATTTAGAGGTAAAATCTCTGACCTGACACCAGAGATTTAGAGGTAAAATCTCTGACCTGACACGAGAGATATAAAGGTAAAACCTCTGACCTGACACGAGAAATCTAGAGGTAAAACTTCTGACCTGACAAGAGGTTTAGAGGTAAAATCTCTGACCTGGCATGAGAAATCGAGAAGTAAAACCTCTCACCTGACACTAGAGATATAGATGTAAAACCTCTGACCAGACGAGAGATTTAGAGGTAAAACCTCTGACCTGACACGAGAGATTGAGAGGTAAAACCTATGACCTGACACGGGAGATCGAGAGGTAAAACATCTGACTTGACACGAGAGATCTAGAGGTAAAACCTCTGACCTGACACGAGAAATTTAGAGGTAAACATCTGACCTGACACGAGAGATTTAGAAAAAAAACCTCTGACCTGACACGAGAGATTTAGATGTAAAACCTCTGACCTGACACGAGAGATCTAGAGGTAAAACCTCTGACCTGACACGGGAGATTTAGAGGTAAAACCTCTGACCTGACACGGGAGATTTAGAGGTAAACCCTCTGACCTGACACAAGAGATGTAGAGGTGAAACCTCTGACCTGACACGAAAGATCTAAAGGTAAAACCTCTGACCTGACACGAGATTTAGAGGTAAAACCTCTGACCTGACATGGGAGATTTAGAGGTAAAACCTCTGACCTGAAACGAGAGATTTAGAGGTAAAACCTCTGACCTGACACGAGAGATTTAGAGGTAAAAACTCTGACCTGACATGGGAGATTGAGAGGTAAAACCTCTCACCTGACATGAGAGATATAGAGGTAAAACCTCTGACCTGACACGGGAGATTTAGAGGTAAAACCTCGGACCTGACACGAGAGATTTAGAGGTAAAACCTCTGACCTGACACGGGAGATTGAGGTAAAACCTCTGACCTGACACGAGAGATATATAGGTAAAACCTCTGACCTGACACGAGAGATTAAAAGGTAAAACCAATGACCTGACACGAGAGATATTGAGGTAAAACCTCTGACCTGACACGAGAGATATAAAGGTAAAACCTCTGACCTGACACGAAAGATCTAACGGTAAAACCTCTGACCTGACACGGGAGATTTAGAGGTAAAACCTCGGACCTGACACGAGAGATTTAGAGGTAAACCCTCTGACCTGACACAAGAGATGTAGAGGTAAAACCTCTGACCTGACACGAAAGATCTAAAGGTAAAACCTCTGACCTGACACGAGATTTAGAGGTAAAACCTCTGACCTGACATGGGAGATTTAGAGGTAAAACCTCTGACCTGAAACGAGAGATTTAGAGGTAAAACCTCTGACCTGACACGAGAGATTTAGAGGTAAAACCTCTGACCTGACACGGGAGATTGAGAGGTAAAACCTCTGACCTGACACGAGAGATCTAAAGGTAAAACCTCTGACCTGACATGAGAAATCGAGAGGTAGAACCTCTCACCTGACATGAGAGATATAGAGGTAAAACCTCTGACCTGACACGGGATATTTAGAGGTAAAACCTCTGACCTGACACGGGAGATTTAGAGGTAAAACCTCTGACCGGACACGAAAGATCTAACGGTAAAACCTCTGACCTGACACGGGAGATTTAGAAGTAAAACCTCGGACCTGACACGGAAGATTGAGAGGTAAAACCTTTGACCTGACACGGGATATTTAGAGGTAAAACCTCTGACCTGACACGGAAGATTTAGAGGTAAAACCTCTGACCTGACACGAAAGATTCAGAGGTAAAACGTCTGACCTGACACGGGAGATTGAGAGGTAAAACCTCTGACCTGACACGAGAGATCTAGAAGTAAAACCTCTGACCTGACACGAGAGATTTAGAGGTAAAACTTCTGACCTGACACGAGAGATTTAGAGGTAAAACCTCTGACCTGACACGGGAGATTTAGAGGTAAAACCTCTGACCTGACATGGGAGATTTAGAGGTAAAACCTATGACCTGACACGAGAGATTTAGAGGTAAAACCTCTGACCTGACAAGAGATTTAGAGGTAAAATCTCTGACCTGACACCAGAGATTTAGAGGTAAAATCTCTGACCTGACACGAGAGATATAAAGGTAAAACCTCTGACCTGACACGAGAAATCTAGAGGTAAAACTTCTGACCTGACAAGAGGTTTAGAGGTAAAATCTCTGACCTGGCATGAGAAATCGAGAAGTAAAACCTCTCACCTGACACTAGAGATATAGATGTAAAACCTCTGACCAGACGAGAGATTTAGAGGTAAAACCTCTGACCTGACACGAGAGATTGAGAGGTAAAACCTATGACCTGACACGGGAGATCTAGAGGTAAAACATCTGACTTGACACGAGAGATCTAGAGGTAAAACCTCTGACCTGACACGAGAAATTTAGAGGTAAACATCTGACCTGACACGAGAGATTTAGAAAAAAAACCTCTGACCTGACACGAGAGATTTAGATGTAAAACCTCTGACCTGACACGAGAGATCTAGAGGTAAAACCTCTGACCTGACACGGGAGATTTAGAGGTAAAACCTCTGACCTGACACGGGAGATTTAGAGGTAAACCCTCTGACCTGACACAAGAGATGTAGAGGTGAAACCTCTGACCTGACACGAAAGATCTAAAGGTAAAACCTCTGACCTGACACGAGATTTAGAGGTAAAACCTCTGACCTGACATGGGAGATTTAGAGGTAAAACCTCTGACCTGAAACGAGAGATTTAGAGGTAAAACCTCTGACCTGACACGAGAGATTTAGAGGTAAAAACTCTGACCTGACATGGGAGATTGAGAGGTAAAACCTCTCACCTGACATGAGAGATATAGAGGTAAAACCTCTGACCTGACACGGGAGATTTAGAGGTAAAACCTCGGACCTGACACGAGAGATTTAGAGGTAAAACCTCTGACCTGACACGGGAGATTGAGGTAAAACCTCTGACCTGACACGAGAGATATATAGGTAAAACCTCTGACCTGACACGAGAGATTAAAAGGTAAAACCAATGACCTGACACGAGAGATATTGAGGTAAAACCTCTGACCTGACACGAGAGATATAAAGGTAAAACCTCTGACCTGACACGAAAGATCTAACGGTAAAACCTCTGACCTGACACGGGAGATTTAGAGGTAAAACCTCGGACCTGACACGAGAGATTTAGAGGTAAAACCTCTGACCTGACACGGGAGATTGAGGTAAAACCTCTGACCTGACACGAGAGATCTATAGGTAAAACCTCTGACCTGACACGAGAGATTAAAAGGTAAAACCAATGACCTGACACGAGAGATTTAGAGGTAAAACTTCTGACCTGACACGAGAGATTTAGAGGTAAAACCTCTGACCTGACACGAGAGATAGAGGTAAAACCTCTGACCTGACACGGGAGATTTAGAGGTAAAACCTCTGACCTGACATGGGAGATTTAGAGGTAAAACCTCTGACCTGACACGAGAGATTTAGAGGTAAAACCTCTGACCTGACAAGAGATTTAGAGGTAAAATCTCTGACCTGACACGAGAGATTTAGAGGTAAAATCTCTGACCTGACACGAGAGATATAAAGGTAAAACCTCTGACCTGACACGAGAAATCTAGAGGTAAAACTTCTGACCTGACAAGAGATTTAGAGGTAAAATCTCTGACCTGACATGAGAAATCGAGAAGTAAAACCTCTCACCTGACACTAGAAATATAGATGTAAAACCTCTGACCAGACGAGAGATTTAGAGGTAAAACCTCTGACCTGACACGAGAGATTGAGAGGTAAAACCTATGACCTGACACGGGAGATCTAGAGGTAAAACATCTGACTTGACACGAGAGATCTAGAGGTAAAACCTCTGACCTGACACGAGAAATTTAGAGGTAAAACATCTGACCTGACACGAGAGATTTAGAGGAAAAACCTCTGACCTGACACGAGAGATTTAGATGTAAAACCTCTGACCTGACACGAGAGATCTAGAGGTAAAACCTCTGACCTGACACGGGAAATTTAGAGGTAAAACCTCTGACCTGACACGGGAGATTTAGAGGTAAACCCTCTGACCTGACACAAGAGATGTAGAGGTAAAACCTCTGACCTGACACGAAAGATCTAAAGGTAAAACCTCTGACCTGACACGAGATTTAGAGGTAAAACCTCTGACCTGACATGGGAGATTTAGAGGTAAAACCTCTGACCTGAAACGAGAGATTTAGAGGTAAAACCTCTGACCTGACACGAGAGATTTAGAGGTAAAACCTCTGACCTGACACGGGAGATTGAGAGGTAAAACCTCTGACCTGACACGAGAGATCTAAAGGTAAAACCTCTGACCTGACATGAGAAATCGAGAGGTAGAACCTCTCACCTGACATGAGAGATATAGAGGTAAAACCTCTGACCTGACACGGGATATTTAGAGGTAAAACCTCTGACCTGACACGGGAGATTTAGAGGTAAAACCTCTGACCGGACACGAAAGATCTAACGGTAAAACCTCTGACCTGACACGGGAGATTTAGAGGTAAAACCTCGGACCTGACACGGAAGATTGAGAGGTAAAACCTTTGACCTGACACGGGATATTTAGAGGTAAAACCTCTGACCTGACACGGAAGATTTAGAGGTAAAACCTCTGACCTGACACGAAAGATTCAGAGGTAAAACGTCTGACCTGACACGGGAGATTGAGAGGTAAAACCTCTGACCTGACACGAGAGATCTAGAAGTAAAACCTCTGACCTGACACGAGAGATTTAGAGGTAAAACTTCTGACCTGACACGAGAGATTTAGAGGTAAAACCTCTGACCTGACACGGGAGATTTAGAGGTAAAACCTCTGACCTGACATGGGAGATTTAGAGGTAAAACCTATGACCTGACACGAGAGATTTAGAGGTAAAACCTCTGACCTGACAAGAGATTTAGAGGTAAAATCTCTGACCTGACACCAGAGATTTAGAGGTAAAATCTCTGACCTGACACGAGAGATATAAAGGTAAAACCTCTGACCTGACACGAGAAATCTAGAGGTAAAACTTCTGACCTGACAAGAGGTTTAGAGGTAAAATCTCTGACCTGGCATGAGAAATCGAGAAGTAAAACCTCTCACCTGACACTAGAGATATAGATGTAAAACCTCTGACCAGACGAGAGATTTAGAGGTAAAACCTCTGACCTGACACGAGAGATTGAGAGGTAAAACCTATGACCTGACACGGGAGATCTAGAGGTAAAACATCTGACTTGACACGAGAGATCTAGAGGTAAAACCTCTGACCTGACACGAGAAATTTAGAGGTAAACATCTGACCTGACACGAGAGATTTAGAAAAAAAACCTCTGACCTGACACGAGAGATTTAGATGTAAAACCTCTGACCTGACACGAGAGATCTAGAGGTAAAACCTCTGACCTGACACGGGAGATTTAGAGGTAAAACCTCTGACCTGACACGGGAGATTTAGAGGTAAACCCTCTGACCTGACACAAGAGATGTAGAGGTGAAACCTCTGACCTGACACGAAAGATCTAAAGGTAAAACCTCTGACCTGACACGAGATTTAGAGGTAAAACCTCTGACCTGACATGGGAGATTTAGAGGTAAAACCTCTGACCTGAAACGAGAGATTTAGAGGTAAAACCTCTGACCTGACACGAGAGATTTAGAGGTAAAAACTCTGACCTGACATGGGAGATTGAGAGGTAAAACCTCTCACCTGACATGAGAGATATAGAGGTAAAACCTCTGACCTGACACGGGAGATTTAGAGGTAAAACCTCGGACCTGACACGAGAGATTTAGAGGTAAAACCTCTGACCTGACACGGGAGATTGAGGTAAAACCTCTGACCTGACACGAGAGATATATAGGTAAAACCTCTGACCTGACACGAGAGATTAAAAGGTAAAACCAATGACCTGACACGAGAGATATTGAGGTAAAACCTCTGACCTGACACGAGAGATATAAAGGTAAAACCTCTGACCTGACACGAAAGATCTAACGGTAAAACCTCTGACCTGACACGGGAGATTTAGAGGTAAAACCTCGGACCTGACACGAGAGATTTAGAGGTAAAACCTCTGACCTGACACGGGAGATTGAGGTAAAACCTCTGACCTGACACGAGAGATCTATAGGTAAAACCTCTGACCTGACACGAGAGATTAAAAGGTAAAACCAATGACCTGACACGAGAGATTTAGAGGTAAAACTTCTGACCTGACACGAGAGATTTAGAGGTAAAACCTCTGACCTGACACGAGAGATAGAGGTAAAACCTCTGACCTGACACGGGAGATTTAGAGGTAAAACCTCTGACCTGACATGGGAGATTTAGAGGTAAAACCTCTGACCTGACACGAGAGATTTAGAGGTAAAACCTCTGACCTGACAAGAGATTTAGAGGTAAAATCTCTGACCTGACACGAGAGATTTAGAGGTAAAATCTCTGACCTGACACGAGAGATATAAAGGTAAAACCTCTGACCTGACACGAGAAATCTAGAGGTAAAACTTCTGACCTGACAAGAGATTTAGAGGTAAAATCTCTGACCTGACATGAGAAATCGAGAAGTAAAACCTCTCACCTGACACTAGAGATATAGATGTAAAACCTCTGACCAGACGAGAGATTTAGAGGTAAAACCTCTGACCTGACACGAGAGATTGAGAGGTAAAACCTATGACCTGACACGGGAGATCTAGAGGTAAAACATCTGACTTGACACGAGAGATCTAGAGGTAAAACCTCTGACCTGACACGAGAAATTTAGAGGTAAAACATCTGACCTGACACGAGAGATTTAGAGGAAAAACCTCTGACCTGACACGAGAGATTTAGATGTAAAACCTCTGACCTGACACGAGAGATCTAGAGGTAAAACCTCTGACCTGACACGGGAGATTTAGAGGTAAAACCTCTGACCTGACACGAAAGATCTAAAGGTAAAACCTCTGACCTGACACGAGAGATTGAGAGATACAACCTCTGACCTGACACGAGAGATTTAGAGGTAAAACCTCTGACCTGACACGAGAGATTGAGAGGAAAAACCTCTGACCTGACACGAGAGATCTATAGGTAAAACCTCTGACCTGACACGAGAGATTAAAAGGTAAAACCAATGACCTGACACGAGAGATATTGAGGTAAAACCTCTGACCTGACACGAGAGATATAAAGGTAAAACCTCTGACCTGACACGAGAGATATAAAGGTAAAACCTCGGACCTGACACGAGAGATTTAGAGGTAAAACCTCTGACCTGACACGGGAGATTGAGGTAAAACCTCTGACCTGACACGAGAGATCTATAGGTAAAACCTCTGACCTGACACGAGAGATTAAAAGGTAAAACCAATGACCTGACACGAGAGATTTAGAGGTAAAACTTCTGACCTGACACGAGAGATCTAGAGGTAAAACCTCTGACCTGACACGGGAGATTTAGAGGTAAAACCTCTGACCTGACATGCGAGATTTAGTGGTAAACCCTCTGACCTGACACAAGAGATGTAGAGGTAAAACCTCTGACCTGACACGAAAGATCTAAAGGTAAAACCTCTGACCTGACACGAGAGATTGAGAGATACAACCTCTGACCTGACACGAGAGATTGAGAGGTAAAACCTCTGACCTTACACGAGAGATTTAGAGGTAAAACCTCTGACCTGACACGAGAGATTGAGAGGAAAAACCTCTGACCTGACACGAGAGATCTATAGGTAAAACCTCTGACCTGACACGAGAGATTAAAAGGTAAAACCAATGACCTGACACGAGAGATATTGAGGTAAAACCTCTGACCTGACACGAGAGATATAAAGGTAAAACCTCTGACCTGACACGAGAGATATAAAGGTAAAACCTCGGACCTGACACGAGAGATTTAGAGGTAAAACCTCTGACCTGACACGGGAGATTGAGGTAAAACCTCTGACCTGACACGAGAGATCTATAGGTAAAACCTCTGACCTGACACGAGAGATTAAAAGGTAAAACCAATGACCTGACACGAGAGATTTAGAGGTAAAACTTCTGACCTGACACGAGAGATTTAGAGGTAAAACCTCTGACCTGACACGAGAGATAGAGGTAAAACCTCTGACCTGACACGGGAGATTTAGAGGTAAAACCTCTGACCTGACATGGGAGATTTAGAGGTAAAACCTCTGACCTGACACGAGAGATTTAGAGGTAAAACCTCTGACCTGACAAGAGATTTAGAGGTAAAATCTCTGACCTGACACGAGAGATTTAGAGGTAAAATCTCTGACCTGACACGAGAGATATAAAGGTAAAACCTCTGACCTGACACGAGAAATCTAGAGGTAAAACTTCTGACCTGACAAGAGATTTAGAGGTAAAATCTCTGACCTGACATGAGAAATCGAGAAGTAAAACCTCTCACCTGACACTAGAGATATAGATGTAAAACCTCTGACCAGACGAGAGATTTAGAGGTAAAACCTCTGACCTGACACGAGAGATTGAGAGGTAAAACCTATGACCTGACACGGGAGATCTAGAGGTAAAACATCTGACTTGACACGAGAGATCTAGAGGTAAAACCTCTGACCTGACACGAGAAACTTAGAGGTAAAACATCTGACCTGACACGAGAGATTTAGAGGAAAAACCTCTGACCTGACACGAGAGATTTAGATGTAAAACCTCTGACCTGACACGAGAGATCTAGAGGTAAAACCTCTGACCTGACACGGGAGATTTAGAGGTAAAACCTCTGACCTGACACGCGAGATTTAGTGGTAAACCCTCTGACCTGACACAAGAGATGTAGAGGTAAAACCTCTGACCTGACACGAAAGATCTAAAGGTAAAACCTCTGACCTGACACGGGAGATCTAGAGGTAAAACCTTTGACCTGACACGGAAGATTGAGAGGTAAAACCTCTGACCTGACACGGATGATTGAGAGGTAAAACCTCTGACCTGACACAGGATATTTAGAGGTAAAACCTCTGACCTGACACGAAAGATTCAGAGGTAAAACGTCTGACCTGACACGGGAGATTGAGAGGTAAAACCTCTGACCTGACACGAGAGATCTAGAAGTAAAACCTCTGACCTTACACGAGAGATTTAGAGGTAAAACTTCTGACCTGACACGAGAGATTTAGAGGTAAAACCTCTGACCTGACACGGGAGATCTAGAGGTAAAACCTTTGACCTGACACGGAAGATTGAGAGGTAAACCTCTGACCTGACACGGAAGATTGAGAGGTAAAACCTCTGACCTGACACGGGATATTTAGAGGTAAAACCTCTGACCTGACACGGAAGATTTAGAGGTAAAACCTCTGACCTGACACGAAAGATTCAGTGGTAAAACGTCTGACCTGACACGGGAGATTGAGAGGTAAAACCTCTGACCTGACACGAGAGATCTAGAAGTAAAACTTCTGACCTGACACGAGAGATTTAGAGGTAAAACCTCTGACCTGACACGAGAGATAGAGGTAACACCTCTGACCTGACACGGGAGATTTAGAGGTAAAACGTCTGACCTGACATGGGAGATTTAGAGGTAAAACCTCTGACCTGACACGAGAGATTTAGAGGTAAAACCTCTGACCTGACAAGAGATTTAGAGGTAAAATCTCTGACCTGACACGAGAGATTTAGAGGTAAAATATCTGACCTGACACGAGAGATATAAAGGTAAAACCTCTGACATGACACGAAAAATCTAGAGGTAAAACTTCTGACCTGACAGGGAAGATTGAGAGGTAAAACCTCTGACCTGACACGAGAGATTTAGAGGTAAAACCTCTGACCTGACACGAGAGATTGAGAGGTAAAACCTCTGACCTGACAAGAGATTTAGAGGTAAAATCTCTGACCTGACACGAGAGATTTAGAGGTAAAATCTCTGACCTGACACGAGAGATATAAAGGTAAAACCTCTGACCTGACACGAGAAATCTAGAGGTAAAACTTCTGACCTGACAAGAGATTTAGAGGTAAAATCTCTGACCTGACATGAGAAATCGAGAAGTAAAACCTCTCACCTGACACTAGAGATATAGATGTAAAACCTCTGACCAGACGAGAGATTTAGAGGTAAAACCTCTGACCTGACACGAGAGATTGAGAGGTAAAACCTATGACCTGACACGGGAGATCTAGAGGTAAAACATCTGACTTGACACGAGAGATCTAGAGGTAAAACCACTGACCTGACACGAGAAATTTAGAGGTAAAACATCTGACCTGACACGAGAGATTTAGAGGAAAAACCTCTGACCTGACACGAGAGATTTAGATGTAAAACCTCTGACCTGACACGAGAGATCTAGAGGTAAAACCTCTGACCTGACACGGGAGATTTAGAGGTAAAACCTCTGACCTGACACGCGAGATTTAGTGGTAAACCCTCTGACCTGACACAAGAGATGTAGAGGTAAAACCTCTGACCTGACACGAAAGATCTAAAGGTAAAACCTATGACCTGACACGAGAGATTGAGAGATACAACCTCTGACCTGACACGAGAGATTGAGAGGTAAAACCTCTGACCTTACACGAGAGATTTAGAGGTAAAACCTCTGACCTGACACGAGAGATTGAGAGGTAAAACCTCTGACCTGACACGGGAGATCTAGAGGTAAAACCTTTGACCTGACACGGAAGATTGAGAGGTAAAACCTCTGACCTGACACGGATGATTGAGAGGTAAAACCTCTGACCTGACACAGGATATTTAGAGGTAAAACCTCTGACCTGACACGAAAGATTCAGAGGTAAAACGTCTGACCTGACACGGGAGATTGAGAGGTAAAACCTCTGACCTGACACGAGAGATCTAGAAGTAAAACCTCTGACCTTACACGAGAGATTTAGAGGTAAAACTTCTGACCTGACACGAGAGATTTAGAGGTAAAACCTCTGACCTGACACGAGAAATAGAGGTAGAACCTCTGACCTGACACGGGAGATTTAGAGGTAAAACCTCTGACCTGACATGGGAGATTTAGAGGTAAAACCTCTGACCTGACACGGGAGATCTAGAGGTAAAACCTTTGACCTGACACGGAAGATTGAGAGGTAAACCTCTGACCTGACACGGAAGATTGAGAGGTAAAACCTCTGACCTGACACGGGATATTTAGAGGTAAAACCTCTGACCTGACACGGAAGATTTAGAGGTAAAACCTCTGACCTGACACGAAAGATTCAGTGGTAAAACGTCTGACCTGACACGGGAGATTGAGAGGTAAAACCTCTGACCTGACACGAGAGATCTAGAAGTAAAACTTCTGACCTGACACGAGAGATTTAGAGGTAAAACCTCTGACCTGACACGCGAGATTTAGTGGTAAACCCTCTGACCTGACACAAGAGATGTAGAGGTAAAACCTCTGACCTGACACGAAAGATCTAAAGGTAAAACCTCTGACCTGACACGGGAGATCTAGAGGTAAAACCTTTGACCTGACACGGAAGATTGAGAGGTAAAACCTCTGACCTGACACGGATGATTGAGAGGTAAAACCTCTGACCTGACACAGGATATTTAGAGGTAAAACCTCTGACCTGACACGAAAGATTCAGAGGTAAAACGTCTGACCTGACACGGGAGATTGAGAGGTAAAACCTCTGACCTGACACGAGAGATCTAGAAGTAAAACCTCTGACCTTACACGAGAGATTTAGAGGTAAAACTTCTGACCTGACACGAGAGATTTAGAGGTAAAACCTCTGACCTGACACGGGAGATCTAGAGGTAAAACCTTTGACCTGACACGGAAGATTGAGAGGTAAACCTCTGACCTGACACGGAAGATTGAGAGGTAAAACCTCTGACCTGACACGGGATATTTAGAGGTAAAACCTCTGACCTGACACGGAAGATTTAGAGGTAAAACCTCTGACCTGACACGAAAGATTCAGTGGTAAAACGTCTGACCTGACACGGGAGATTGAGAGGTAAAACCTCTGACCTGACACGAGAGATCTAGAAGTAAAACTTCTGACCTGACACGAGAGATTTAGAGGTAAAACCTCTGACCTGACACGAGAGATAGAGGTAACACCTCTGACCTGACACGGGAGATTTAGAGGTAAAACGTCTGACCTGACATGGGAGATTTAGAGGTAAAACCTCTGACCTGACACGAGAGATTTAGAGGTAAAACCTCTGACCTGACAAGAGATTTAGAGGTAAAATCTCTGACCTGACACGAGAGATTTAGAGGTAAAATATCTGACCTGACACGAGAGATATAAAGGTAAAACCTCTGACATGACACGAGAAATCTAGAGGTAAAACTTCTGACCTGACAGGGAAGATTGAGAGGTAAAACCTCTGACCTGACACGAGAGATTTAGAGGTAAAACCTCTGACCTGACACGAGAGATTGAGAGGTAAAACCTCTGACCTGACAAGAGATTTAGAGGTAAAATCTCTGACCTGACACGAGAGATTTAGAGGTAAAATCTCTGACCTGACACGAGAGATATAAAGGTAAAACCTCTGACCTGACACGAGAAATCTAGAGGTAAAACTTCTGACCTGACAAGAGATTTAGAGGTAAAATCTCTGACCTGACATGAGAAATCGAGAAGTAAAACCTCTCACCTGACACTAGAGATATAGATGTAAAACCTCTGACCAGACGAGAGATTTAGAGGTAAAACCTCTGACCTGACACGAGAGATTGAGAGGTAAAACCTATGACCTGACACGGGAGATCTAGAGGTAAAACATCTGACTTGACACGAGAGATCTAGAGGTAAAACCACTGACCTGACACGAGAAATTTAGAGGTAAAACATCTGACCTGACACGAGAGATTTAGAGGAAAAACCTCTGACCTGACACGAGAGATTTAGATGTAAAACCTCTGACCTGACACGAGAGATCTAGAGGTAAAACCTCTGACCTGACACGGGAGATTTAGAGGTAAAACCTCTGACCTGACACGCGAGATTTAGTGGTAAACCCTCTGACCTGACACAAGAGATGTAGAGGTAAAACCTCTGACCTGACACGAAAGATCTAAAGGTAAAACCTATGACCTGACACGAGAGATTGAGAGATACAACCTCTGACCTGACACGAGAGATTGAGAGGTAAAACCTCTGACCTTACACGAGAGATTTAGAGGTAAAACCTCTGACCTGACACGAGAGATTGAGAGGTAAAACCTCTGACCTGACACGGGAGATCTAGAGGTAAAACCTTTGACCTGACACGGAAGATTGAGAGGTAAAACCTCTGACCTGACACGGATGATTGAGAGGTAAAACCTCTGACCTGACACAGGATATTTAGAGGTAAAACCTCTGACCTGACACGAAAGATTCAGAGGTAAAACGTCTGACCTGACACGGGAGATTGAGAGGTAAAACCTCTGACCTGACACGAGAGATCTAGAAGTAAAACCTCTGACCTTACACGAGAGATTTAGAGGTAAAACTTCTGACCTGACACGAGAGATTTAGAGGTAAAACCTCTGACCTGACACGAGAAATAGAGGTAGAACCTCTGACCTGACACGGGAGATTTAGAGGTAAAACCTCTGACCTGACATGGGAGATTTAGAGGTAAAACCTCTGACCTGACACGGGAGATCTAGAGGTAAAACCTTTGACCTGACACGGAAGATTGAGAGGTAAACCTCTGACCTGACACGGAAGATTGAGAGGTAAAACCTCTGACCTGACACGGGATATTTAGAGGTAAAACCTCTGACCTGACACGGAAGATTTAGAGGTAAAACCTCTGACCTGACACGAAAGATTCAGTGGTAAAACGTCTGACCTGACACGGGAGATTGAGAGGTAAAACCTCTGACCTGACACGAGAGATCTAGAAGTAAAACTTCTGACCTGACACGAGAGATTTAGAGGTAAAACCTCTGACCTGACACGAGAGATAGAGGTAACACCTCTGACCTGACACGGGAGATTTAGAGGTAAAACGTCTGACCTGACATGGGAGATTTAGAGGTAAAACCTCTGACCTGACACGAGAGATTTAGAGGTAAAACCTCTGACCTGACAAGAGATTTAGAGGTAAAATCTCTGACCTGACACGAGAGATTTAGAGGTAAAACCTCTGACATGACACGAGAAATCTAGAGGTAAAACTTCTGACCTGACAGGGAAGATTGAGAGGTAAAACCTCTGACCTGACACGAGAGATTTAGAGGTAAAACCTCTGACCTGACACGAGAGATTGAGAGGTAAAACCTCTGACCTGACACGGGAGATCTAGAGGTAAAACCTTTGACCTGACACGGAAGATTGAGAGGTAAAACCTCTGACCTGACACGGATGATTGAGAGGTAAAACCTCTGACCTGACACAGGATATTTAGAGGTAAAACCTCTGACCTGACACGAAAGATTCAGAGGTAAAACGTCTGACCTGACACGGGAGATTGAGAGGTAAAACCTCTGACCTGACACGAGAGATCTAGAAGTAAAACCTCTGACCTTACACGAGAGATTTAGAGGTAAAACTTCTGACCTGACACGAGAGATTTAGAGGTAAAACCTCTGACCTGACACGAGAAATAGAGGTAGAACCTCTGACCTGACACGGGAGATTTAGAGGTAAAACCTCTGACCTGACATGGGAGATTTAGAGGTAAAACCTCTGACCTGACACGGGAGATCTAGAGGTAAAACCTTTGACCTGACACGGAAGATTGAGAGGTAAACCTCTGACCTGACACGGAAGATTGAGAGGTAAAACCTCTGACCTGACACGGGATATTTAGAGGTAAAACCTCTGACCTGACACGGAAGATTTAGAGGTAAAACCTCTGACCTGACACGAAAGATTCAGTGGTAAAACGTCTGACCTGACACGGGAGATTGAGAGGTAAAACCTCTGACCTGACACGAGAGATCTAGAAGTAAAACTTCTGACCTGACAAGAGAGATTTAGAGGTAAAACCTCTGACCTGACACGAGAGATAGAGGTAACACCTCTGACCTGACACGGGAGATTTAGAGGTAAAACGTCTGACCTGACATGGGAGATTTAGAGGTAAAACCTCTGACCTGACACGAGAGATTTAGAGGTAAAACCTCTGACCTGACAAGAGATTTAGAGGTAAAATCTCTGACCTGACACGAGAGATTTAGAGGTAAAACCTCTGACATGACACGAGAAATCTAGAGGTAAAACTTCTGACCTGACAGGGAAGATTGAGAGGTAAAACCTCTGACCTGACACGAGAGATTTAGAGGTAAAACCTCTGACCTGACACGAGAGATTGAGAGGTAAAACCTCTGACCTGACACGGGAGATCTAGAGGTAAAATCTTTGACCTGACACGGAAGATTGAGAGGTAAAACCTCTGACCTGACACGGATGATTGAGAGGTAAAACCTCTGACCTGACACAGGATATTTAGAGGTAAAACCTCTGACCTGACACGAAAGATTCAGTGGTAAAACGTCTGACCTGACACGGGAGATTGAGAGGTAAAACCTCTGACCTGACACGAGACATCTAGAAGTAAAACTTCTGACCTGACACGAGAGATTTAGAGGTAAAACCTCTGACCTGACACGAGAGATAGAGGTAAAACCTCTGACCTGACACGGGAGATTTAGAGGTAAAACCTCTGACCTGACATGGGAGATTTAGAGGTAAAACCTCTGACCTGACACGAGAGATTTAGAGGTAAAACCTCTGACCTGACAAGAGATTTAGAGGTAAAATCTCTGACCTGACACGAGAGATTTAGAGGTAAAATATCTGACCTGACACGAGAGATATAAAGGTAAAACCTCTGACATGACACGAGAAATCTAGAGGTAAAACTTCTGACCTGACAGGGAAGATTGAGAGGTAAAACCTCTGACCTGACACGAGAGATTTAGAGGTAAAACCTCTGACCTGACACGAGAGATTGAGAGGTAAAACCTCTGACCTGACACGGGAGATCTAGAGGTAAAACCTTTGACCTGACACGGAAGATTGAGAGGTAAAACCTCTGACCTGACACGGATGATTGAGAGGTAAAACCTCTGACATGACACAGGATATTTAGAGGTAAAACCTCTGACCTGACACGAAAGATTCAGAGGTAAAACGTCTGACCTGACACGGGAGATTGAGAGGTAAAACCTCTGACCTGACACGAGAGATCTAGAAGTAAAACCTCTGACCTTACACGAGAGATTTAGAGGTAAAACTTCTGACCTGACACGATAGATTTAGAGGTAAAACCTCTGACCTGACACGAGAGATCTAGAGGTAAAACCTCTGACCTGACACGGAAGATTGAGAGGTAAAACCTCTGACCTGACACGGAAGATTGAGAGGTAAAACCTCTGACCTGACACGGGATATTTAGAGGTAAAACCTCTGACCTGACACGGAAGATTTAGAGGTAAAACCTCTGACCTGACACGAAAGATTCAGTGGTAAAACGTCTGACCTGACACGGGAGATTGAGAGGTAAAACCTCTGACCTGACACGAGAGATCTAGAAGTAAAACTTCTGACCTGACACGAGAGATTTAGAGGTAAAACCTCTGACCTGACATGGGAGATTTAGAGGTAAAACCTCTGACCTGACACGAGAGATTTAGAGGTAAAACCTCTGACCTGACAAGAGATTTAGAAGTAAAATCTCTGACCTGACACGAGAGATTTAGAGGTAAAATATCTGACCTGACACGAGAGATATAAAGGTAAAACCTCTGACATGACACGAGAAAATCTAGAGGTAAAACTTCTGACCTGACAGGGAAGATTGAGAGGTAAAACCTCTGACCTGACACGGAAGATTGAGAGGTAAAACCTCTGACCTGACACGGGATATTTAGAGGTAAAACCTCTGACCTGACACGGGAGATTTAGAGGTAAACCCTCTGCCCTGACACGAAAGATCTAAAGGTAAAACCTCTGACCTGACACGGGAGATTTAGAGGTAAAACATCTGAACTGACACGGGAGATTTAGAGGTAAAACCTCTGACCTGACACGGGAGATTGAAGTAAAACCTCTGACCTGACACGAGAGATCTAGATGTAAAATCTCTGACCTGACACGAGAGATTTAGAGGTAAAACCTCTGACCTGACACGAGAGATTTAGAGGTAAAACCTCTGACCTGGCACGGAAAATTGAGAGGTAAAACCTCTGACCTGACACGAGAGATTAAGTGGTAAAACCAATGATCTGACACGCGAGATATAGAGGTAAAGCCTCTGACCTGACACGAGAGATCTAAAGGTAAAACCTCTGATCTGACACGAGAGATTTAGAGGTAAAACCTCTGACCTGACACGAGAGATTTAGAGGTAAAAACCTCTGACCTGACACGGGAGATTTAGAGGTAAAACCTCTGACCTGACATGGGAGACTTAGAGGTAAAACCTCTGACCTGACACGAGAGATTGAGGTAAAATATCTGACCTGACACGGGAGATTGAGAGGTAAAACCTCTGAGCTGACACGGAAGATTGAGAGGTAAAACCTCTGACCTGCCACGGAAGATTGAGAGGTAAAACCTCTGACCTGACACGGGATATTTAGAGGTAAAACCTCTGACCTGACACGGGAGATTTAGAGGTAAACCCTCTGTCATGACACGAAAGATCTTAAGGTAAAACCTCTGACCTGACACGGGAGATTTAGAGGTAAAACATCTGACCTGCCACAAGAGATTTAGAGGTAAAACCTCTGACCTGACACGCGAGATTGAAGTAAAACCTCTGACCCGACACGAGAGATTTAGAGGTAAAACCTCTGACCTGACACGAGAGATATAGAGGTAAAGCCTCTGACTTGACACGAGAGATTGAGAGATACAACCTCTGACCTGACACGAGAGATAGAGGTAAAACCTCTGATCTGACACGGAAAATTGAGAGGTAAAACCTCTGACCTGACACGAGAGATATAGAGGTAAAGCCTCTGACTTGACACGAGAGATTGAGAGATACAACCTCTGACCTGACACGAGAGATAGAGGTAAAACCTCTGACCTGACACGGGAGATTTAGAGGTAAAACCTCTGACCTGACACGGGAGATTTAGAGGTAAAACCTCTGACCTGACACGAGAGATTTAGAGGTAAAACCTCTGACCTGACACGAGAGATATAAAGGTAAAACCTCTGACCTGACACGAAAGATCTAACGGTAAAACCTCTGACCTGACACGGGAGATTTAGAGGTAAAACCTCGGACCTGACACGAGAGATTTAGGGGTAAAACCTCTGACCTGACACGGGAGATTGAGGTAAAACCTCTGACCTGACACGAGAGATCTATAGGTAAAACCTCTGACCTGACACGAGAGATTAAAAGGTAAAACCAATGACCTGACACGAGAGATTTAGAGGTAAAACTTCTGACCTGACAGGAGAGATTTAGAGGTAAAACCTCTGACCTGACACGAGAGATAGAGGTAAAACCTCTGACCTGACACGAGAGATCTAAAGGTAAAACCTCTGACTTGACATGAGAAATCGAGAGGTAGAACCTCTCACCTGACATGAGAGATATAGAGGTAAAACCTCTGACCTGACACGGGATATTTAGAGGTAAAACCTCTGACCTGACACGAGAGATCTATAGGTAAAACCTCTGACCTGACACGAGAGCTTAAAAGGTAAAACCAATTACCTGACACGAGAGATATAAAGGTAAAACCTCTGACCTGACACGAACGATCTAAAGGTAACACCTCTGACCTGACACGAGAGATTGAGAGATACAACCTCTGACCTGACACGAGATTTAGAGGTAAAACCTCTGACCTGTAATGGGGAATTTAGAGGTAAAACCTCTGACCTGACAAGAGAGATTTAGAGGTAAAACCTCTGACCTGACACGAGAGATTGAGAGGTAAAACCTCTGACCTGACACGGGAGATCTAGAGGTAAAACCTCTGACCTGACACGGAAGATTGAGAGGTAAAACCTCTGACCTGACACGGAAGATTGAGAGGTAAAACCTCTGACCTGACACGGGATATTTAGAGGTAAAACCTCTGACCTGACACGGAAGATTTAGAGGTAAAACCTCTGACCTGACACGAAAGATTCAGAGGTAAAACGTCTGACCTGACACGAGAGATCTAGAAGTAAAACCAATGACCTGACACGAGAGATATTGAGGTAAAACCTCTGACCTGACACGAAAGATCTAATGGTAAAACCTCTGACCTGACACGGGAGATTTAGAGGTAAAACCTCGGACCTGACACGAGAGATTTAGGGGTAAAACCTCTGACCTGACACGGGAGATTGAGGTAAAACCTCTGACCTGACACGAGAGATCTTTAGGTAAAACCTCTGACCTGACACGAGAGATTAAAAGGTAAAACCAATGACCTGACACGAGAGATTTAGAGGTAAAACTTCTGACCTGACAGGAGAGATTTAGAGGTAAAACCTCTGACCTGACACGAGAGATCTAAAGGTAAAACCTCTGACTTGACATGAGAAATCGAGAGGTAGAACCTCTCACCTGACATGAGAGATATAGAGGTAAAACCTCTGACCTGACACGGGATATTTAGAGGTAAAACCTCTGACCTGACACGAGAGATCTATAGGTAAAACCTCTGACCTGACACGAGAGCTTAAAAGGTAAAACCAATTACCTGACACGAGAGATATAAAGGTAAAACCTCTGACCTGACACGAACGATCTAAAGGTAACACCTCTGACCTGACACGAGAGATTGAGAGATACAACCTCTGACCTGACACGAGATTTAGAGGTAAAACCTCTGACCTGTAATGGGGAATTTAGAGGTAAAACCTCTGACCTGACAAGAGAGATTTAGAGGTGAAACCTCTGACCTGACACGAGAGATTGAGAGGTAAAACCTCTGACCTGACACGGGAGATCTAGAGGTAAAACCTCTGACCTGACACGGAAGATTGAGAGGTAAAACCTCTGACCTGACACGGAAGATTGAGAGGTAAAACCTCTGACCTGACACGGGATATTTAGAGGTAAAACCTCTGACCTGACACGGAAGATTTAGAGGTAAAACCTCTGACCTGACACGAAAGATTCAGAGGTAAAACGTCTGACCTGACACGAGAGATCTAGAAGTAAAACCAATGACCTGACACGAGAGATATTGAGGTAAAACCTCTGACCTGACACGAGAGATTTAGAGGTAAAACCTCTGACCTGACACGAGAGATAGAGGTAAAACCTCTGACCTGACACGGGAGATTTAGAGGTAAAACCTCTGACCTGACACGAGAGATTGAGAGGTAAAACCTATGACCTGACACGGGAGATCTAGAGGTAAAACCTCTGACCTGACACGAGAAATTTAGAGGTAAAACATCTTACCTGACACGAGAGATTTAGAGGAAAAACCTCTGACCTGACACGAGAGATTTAGATGTAAAACCTCTGACCTGACACGAGAGATCTAGAGGTAAAACCTCTGACCTGACACGGGAGATTTAGAGGTAAAACCTCTGACCTGACACGGGAGATTTAGAGGTAAACCCTCTGACCTGACACAAGAGATGTAGAGGTAAAACCTCTGACCTGACACGAAAGATCTAAAGGTAAAACCTCTGACCTGACACGAGATTTAGAGGTAAAACCTCTGACCTGACATGGGAGATTTAGAGGCAAAACCTCTGACCTGAAACGAGAGATTTAGAGGTAAAACCTCTGACCTGACACGAGAGATTTAGAGGTAAAACCTCTGACCTGACACGGGAGATTGAGAGGTAAAACCTCTGACCTGACACGAGAGATCTAAAGGTAAAACCTCTGACCTGACATGAGAAATCGAGAGGTAGAACCTCTCACCTGACACGGGATATTTAGAGGTAAAACCTCTGACCTGACACGGGAGATTTAGAGGTAAAACCTCTGACCTGACACGAAAGATCTAACGGTAAAACCTCTGACCTGACACGGGAGATTTAGAGGTAAAACCTCGGACCTGACACGAGAGATTTAGAGGTAAAACCTCTGACCTGACACGGGAGATTGAGGTAAAACCTCTGACCTGACACGAGAGATCTATAGGTAAAACCTCTGACCTGACACGAGAGATTAAAAGGTAAAACCAATGACCTGACACGAGAGATATTGAGGTAAAACCTCTGACCTGACACGAGAGATATAAAGGTAAAACCTCTGACCTGACACGAAAGATCTAACGGTAAAACCTCTGACCTGACACGGGAGATTTAGAGGTAAAACCTCGGACCTGACACGAGAGATTTAGGGGTAAAACCTCTGACCTGACACGGGAGATTGAGGTAAAACCTCTGACCTGACACGAGAGATCTATAGGTAAAACCTCTGACCTGGCACGAGAGATTAAAAGGTAAAACCAATGACCTGACACGAGAGATTTAGAGGTAAAACTTCTGACCTGACACGAGAGATTTAGAGGTAAAACCTCTGACCTGACACGAGAGATAGAGGTAAAACCTCTGACCTGACACGGGAGATTTAGAGGTAAAACCTCTGACCTGACATGGGAGATTTAGAGGTAAAACCTCTGACCTGACACGAGAGATTTAGAGGTAAAACCTCTGACCTGACAAGAGATTTAGAGGTAAAATCTCTGACCTGACACGAGAGATTTAGAGGTAAAATCTCTGACCTGACACGAGAGATATAAAGGTAAAACCTCTGACCTGACACGAGAAATCTAGAGGTAAAACTTCTGACCTAACAAGAGATTTAGAGGTAAAATCTCTGACCTGACATGAGAAATCGAGAAGTAAAACCTCTCACCTGACACTAGAGATATAGATGTAAAACCTCTGACCAGACGAGAGATTTAGAGGTAAAACCTCTGACCTGACACGAGAGATTGAGAGGTAAAACCTATGACCTGACACGGGAGATCTAGAGGTAAAACATCTGACTTGACACGAGAGATCTAGAGGTAAAACCTCTGACCTGACACGAGAAATTTAGAGGTAAAACATCTGACCTGACACGAGAGATTTAGAGGAAAAATCTCTGACCTGACACGAGAGATTTAGATGTAAAACCTCTGACCTGACACGAGAGATCTAGAGGTAAAACCTCTGACCTGACACGGGAGATTTAGAGGTAAAACCTCTGACCTGACACGCGAGATTTAGAGGTATAACCTCTGACCTGACACGAGAGATTGAGAGGTAAAACCTCTGACCTGACACAAGAGATGTAGAGGAAAAACCTCTGACCTGACACGAAAGATCTAAAGGTAAAACCTCTGACCTGACACGCGAGATTTAGAGGTATAACCTCTGACCTGACACGAGAGATTGAGAGGTAAAACCTCTGACCTGACACGGGAGATCTAGAGGTAAAACCTTTGACCTGACACGGAAGATTGAGAGGTAAAACCTCTGACCTGACAGGGAGGATTGAGAGGTAAAACCTCTGACCTGACACGGGATATTTAGAGGTAAAACCTCTGACCTGACACGGAAAATTTAGAGGTAAAACCTCTGACCTGACACGAAAGATTCAGAGGTAAAACGTCTGACCTGACACGGGAGATTGAGGTAAAACCTCTGACCTGACACGAGAGATCTAGAAGTAAAACCTCTGACCTTACACGAGAGATTTAGAGGTAAAACTTCTGACCTGACACGAGAGATTTAGAGGTAAAACCTCTGACCTGACACGAGAGATAGAGGTAGAACCTCTGACCTGACACGGGAGATTTAGAGGTAAAACCTCTGACCTGACATGGGAGATTTAGAGGTAAAACCTCTGACCTGACACGGGAGATCTAGAGGTAAAACCTCTGACCTGACACGGAAGATTGAGAGGTAAAACCTCTGACCTGACACGGAAGATTGAGAGGTAAAACCTCTGACCTGACACGGGATATTTAGAGGTAAAACCTCTGACCTGACACGGGATATTTAGAGGTAAAACCTCTGACCTGACACGGAAGATTTAGAGGTAAAACCTCTGACCTGACACGAAAGATTCAGTGGTAAAACGTCTGACCTGACACGGGAGATTGAGAGGTAAAACCTCTGACCTGACACGAGAGATCTAGAAGTAAAACTTCTGACCTGACACGAGAGATTTAGAGGTAAAACCTCTGACCTGACACAAGAGATAGAGGTAAAACCTCTGACCTGACACGGGAGATTTAGAGGTAAAACCTCGGACCTGACACGAGAGATTTAGAGGTAAAACCTCTGACCTGACACGGGAGATTGAGGTAAAACCTCTGACCTGACACGAGAAATCTAGAGGTAAAACTTCTGACCTAACAAGAGATTTAGAGGTAAAACCTCTGACCTGACACGAGAGATAGAGGTAAAACCTCTGACCTGACACGGGAGATTTAGAGGTAAAACCTCTGACCTGACATGGGAGATTTAGAGGTAAAACCTCTGACCTGACACGAGAGATTTAGAGGTAAAACCTCTGACCTGACAAGAGATTTAGAGGTAAAATCTCTGACCTGACACGAGAGATTTAGAGGTAAAATCTCTGACCTGACACGAGAGATATAAAGGTAAAACCTCTGACCTGACACGAGAAATCTAGAGGTAAAACTTCTGACCTAACAAGAGATTTAGAGGTAAAATCTCTGACCTGACATGAGAAATCGAGAAGTAAAACCTCTCACCTGACACTAGAGATATAGATGTAAAACCTCTGACCAGACGAGAGATTTAGAGGTAAAACCTCTGACCTGACACGAGAGATTGAGAGGTAAAACCTATGACCTGACACGGGAGATCTAGAGGTAAAACATCTGACTTGACACGAGAGATCTAGAGGTAAAACCTCTGACCTGACACGAGAAATTTAGAGGTAAAACATCTGACCTGACACGAGAGATTTAGAGGAAAAACCTCTGACCTGACACGAGAGATTTAGATGTAAAACCTCTGACCTGACACGAGAGATCTAGAGGTAAAACCTCTGACCTGACACGGGAGATTTAGAGGTAAAACCTCTGACCTGACACGCGAGATTTAGAGGTAAACCCTCTGACCTGACACAAGAGATGTAGAGGTAAAATCTCTGACCTGACACGAAAGATCTAAAGGTAAAACCTCTGACCTGACACGCGAGATTTAGAGGTATAACCTCTGACCTGACACGAGAGATTGAGAGGTAAAACCTCTGACCTGACACGGGAGATCTAGAGGTAAAACCTTTGACCTGACACGGAAGATTGAGAGGTAAAACCTCTGACCTGACACGGAGGATTGAGAGGTAAAACCTCTGACCTGACACGGGATATTTAGAGGTAAAACCTCTGACCTGACACGGAAAATTTAGAGGTAAAACCTCTGACCTGACACGAAAGATTCAGAGGTAAAACGTCTGACCTGACACGGGAGATTGAGAGGTAAAACCTCTGACCTGACACGAGAGATCTAGAAGTAAAACCTCTGACCTTACACGAGAGATTTAGAGGTAAAACTTCTGACCTGACACGAGAGATTTAGAGGTAAAACCTCTGACCTGACACGAGAGATAGAGGTAGAACCTCTGACCTGACACGGGAGATTTAGAGGTAAAACCTCTGACCTGACATGGGAGATTTAGAGGTAAAACCTCTGACCTGACACGGGAGATCTAGAGGTAAAACCTCTGACCTGACACGGAAGATTGAGAGGTAAAACCTCTGACCTGACACGGAAGATTGAGAGGTAAAACCTCTGACCTGACACGGGATATTTAGAGGTAAAACCTCTGACCTGACACGGGATATTTAGAGGTAAAACCTCTGACCTGACACGGAAGATTTAGAGGTAAAACCTCTGACCTGACACGAAAGATTCAGTGGTAAAACGTCTGACCTGACACGGGAGATTGAGAGGTAAAACCTCTGACCTGACACGAGAGATCTAGAAGTAAAACTTCTGACCTGACACGAGAGATTTAGAGGTAAAACCTCTGACCTGACACAAGAGATAGAGGTAAAACCTCTGACCTGACACGGGAGATTTAGAGGTAAAACCTCGGACCTGACACGAGAGATTTAGAGGTAAAACCTCTGACCTGACACGGGAGATTGAGGTAAAACCTCTGACCTGACACGAGAAATCTAGAGGTAAAACTTCTGACCTAACAAGAGATTTAGAGGTAAAATCTCTGACCTGACATGAGAAATCGAGAAGTAAAACCTCTCACCTGACACTAGAGATATAGATGTAAAACCTCTGACCAGACACGAGAGATTTAGAGGTAAAACCTCTGACCTGACACGAGAGATTGAGAGGTAAAACCTATGACCTGACACGGGAGATCTAGAGGTAAAACATCTGACTTGACACGAGAGATCTAGAGGTAAAACCTCTGACCTGACACGAGAAATTTAGAGGTAAAACATCTGACCTGACACGAGAGATTTAGAGGAAAAACCTCTGACCTGACACGAGAGATTTAGATGTAAAACCTCTGACCTGACACGAGAGATCTAGAGGTAAAACCTCTGACCTGACACGGGAGATTTAGAGGTAAAACCTCTGACCTGACACGCGAGATTTAGAGGTAAACCCTCTGACCTGACACAAGAGATGTAGAGGTAAAACCTCTGACCTGACACGAAAGATCTAAAGGTAAAACCTCTGACCTGACACGCGAGATTTAGAGGTATAACCTCTGACCTGACACGAGCGATTGAGAGGTAAAACCTCTGACCTGACACGGGAGATCTAGAGGTAAAACCTTTGACCTGACACGGAAGATTGAGAGGTAAAACCTCTGACCTGACACGGAGGATTGAGAGGTAAAACCTCTGACCTGACACGGGATATTTAGAGGTAAAACCTCTGACCTGACACGGAAAATTTAGAGGTAAAACCTCTGACCTGACACGAAAGATTCAGAGGTAAAACGTCTGACCTGACACGGGAGATTGAGGTAAAACCTCTGACCTGACACGAGAGATCTAGAAGTAAAACCTCTGACCTTACACGAGAGATTTAGAGGTAAAACTTCTGACCTGACACGAGAGATTTAGAGGTAAAACCTCTGACCTGACACGAGAGATAGAGGTAGAACCTCTGACCTGACACGGGAGATTTAGAGGTAAAACCTCTGACCTGACATGGGAGATTTAGAGGTAAAACCTCTGACCTGACACGGGAGATCTAGAGGTAAAACCTCTGACCTGACACGGAAGATTGAGAGGTAAAACCTCTGACCTGACACGGAAGATTGAGAGGTAAAACCTCTGACCTGACACGGGATATTTAGAGGTAAAACCTCTGACCTGACACGGGATATTTAGAGGTAAAACCTCTGACCTGACACGGAAGATTTAGAGGTAAAACCTCTGACCTGACACGAATGATTCAGTGGTAAAACGTCTGACCTGACACGGGAGATTGAGAGGTAAAACCTCTGACCTGACACGAGAGATCTAGAAGTAAAACTTCTGACCTGACACGAGAGATTTAGAGGTAAAACCTCTGACCTGACACAAGAGATAGAGGTAAAACCTCTGACCTGACACGGGAGATTTAGAGGTAAAACCTCGGACCTGACACGAGAGATTTAGAGGTAAAACCTCTGACCTGACACGGGAGATTGAGGTAAAACCTCTGACCTGACACGAGAAATCTAGAGGTAAAACTTCTGACCTAACAAGAGATTTAGAGGTAAAACCTCTGACCTGACACGAGAGATAGAGGTAAAACCTCTGACCTGACACGGGAGATTTAGAGGTAAAACCTCTGACCTGACATGGGAGATTTAGAGGTAAAACCTCTGACCTGACACGAGAGATTTAGAGGTAAAACCTCTGACCTGACAAGAGATTTAGAGGTAAAATCTCTGACCTGACACGAGAGATTTAGAGGTAAAATCTCTGACCTGACACGAGAGATATAAAGGTAAAACCTCTGACCTGACACGAGAAATCTAGAGGTAAAACTTCTGACCTAACAAGAGATTTAGAGGTAAAATCTCTGACCTGACATGAGAAATCGAGAAGTAAAACCTCTCACCTGACACTAGAGATATAGATGTAAAACCTCTGACCAGACGAGAGATTTAGAGGTAAAACCTCTGACCTGACACGAGAGATTGAGAGGTAAAACCTATGCCCTGACACGGGAGATCTAGAGGTAAAACATCTGACTTGACACGAGAGATCTAGAGGTAAAACCTCTGACCTGACACGAGAAATTTAGAGGTAAAACATCTGACCTGACACGAGAGATTTAGAGGAAAAACCTCTGACCTGACACGAGAGATTTAGATGTAAAACCTCTGACCTGACACGAGAGATCTAGAGGTAAAACCTCTGACCTGACACGGGAGATTTAGAGGTAAAACCTCTGACCTGACACGCGAGATTTAGAGGTAAACCCTCTGACCTGACACAAGAGATGTAGAGGTAAAACCTCTGACCTGACACGAAAGATCTAAAGGTAAAACCTCTGACCTGACACGCGAGATTTAGAGGTATAACCTCTGACCTGACACGAGAGATTGAGAGGTAAAACCTCTGACCTGACACGGGAGATCTAGAGGTAAAACCTTTGACCTGACACGGAAGATTGAGAGGTAAAACCTCTGACCTGACACGGAGGATTGAGAGGTAAAACCTCTGACCTGACACGGGATATTTAGAGGTAAAACCTCTGACCTGACACGGAAAATTTAGAGGTAAAACCTCTGACCTGACACGAAAGATTCAGAGGTAAAACGTCTGACCTGACACGGGAGATTGAGAGGTAAAACCTCTGACCTGACACGAGAGATCTAGAAGTAAAACCTCTGACCTTACACGAGAGATTTAGAGGTAAAACTTCTGACCTGACACGAGAGATTTAGAGGTAAAACCTCTGACCTGACACGAGAGATAGAGGTAGAACCTCTGACCTGACACGGGAGATTTAGAGGTAAAACCTCTGACCTGACATGGGAGATTTAGAGGTAAAACCTCTGACCTGACACGGGAGATCTAGAGGTAAAACCTCTGACCTGACACGGAAGATTGAGAGGTAAAACCTCTGACCTGACACGGAAGATTGAGAGGTAAAACCTCTGACCTGACACGGGATATTTAGAGGTAAAACCTCTGACCTGACACGGGATATTTAGAGGTAAAACCTCTGACCTGACACGGAAGATTTAGAGGTAAAACCTCTGACCTGACACGAAAGATTCAGTGGTAAAACGTCTGACCTGACACGGGAGATTGAGAGGTAAAACCTCTGACCTGACACGAGAGATCTAGAAGTAAAACTTCTGACCTGACACGAGAGATTTAGAGGTAAAACCTCTGACCTGACACAAGAGATAGAGGTAAAACCTCTGACCTGACACGGGAGATTTAGAGGTAAAACCTCGGACCTGACACGAGAGATTTAGAGGTAAAACCTCTGACCTGACACGGGAGATTGAGGTAAAACCTCTGACCTGACACGAGAAATCTAGAGGTAAAACTTCTGACCTAACAAGAGATTTAGAGGTAAAATCTCTGACCTGACATGAGAAATCGAGAAGTAATACCTCTCACCTGACACTAGAGATATAGATGTAAAACCTCTGACCAGACGAGAGATTTAGAGGTAAAACCTCTGACCTGACACGAGAGATTGAGAGGTAAAACCTATGACCTGACACGGGAGATCTAGAGGTAAAACATCTGACTTGACACGAGAGATCTAGAGGTAAAACCTCTGACCTGACACGAGAAATTTAGAGGTAAAACATCTGACCTGACACGAGAGATTTAGAGGAAAAACCTCTGACCTGACACGAGAGATTTAGATGTAAAACCTCTGACCTGACACGAGAGATCTAGAGGTAAAACCTCTGACCTGACACGGGAGATTTAGAGGTAAAACCTCTGACCTGACACGCGAGATTTAGAGGTAAAACCTCTGACCTGACACGAAAGATCTAAAGGTAAAACCTCTGACCTGACACGCGAGATTTAGAGGTATAACCTCTGACCTGACACGAGAGATTGAGAGGTAAAACCTCTGACCTGACACGGGAGATCTAGAGGTAAAACCTTTGACCTGACACGGAAGATTGAGAGGTAAAACCTCTGACCTGACACGGAGGATTGAGAGGTAAAACCTCTGACCTGACACGGGATATTTAGAGGTAAAACCTCTGACCTGACACGGAAAATTTAGAGGTAAAACCTCTGACCTGACACGAAAGATTCAGAGGTAAAACGTCTGACCTGACACGGGAGATTGAGAGGTAAAACCTCTGACCTGACACGAGAGATCTAGAAGTAAAACCTCTGACCTTACACGAGAGATTTAGAGGTAAAACTTCTGACCTGACACGAGAGATTTAGAGGTAAAACCTCTGACCTGACACGAGAGATAGAGGTAGAACCTCTGACCTGACACGGGAGATTTAGAGGTAAAACCTCTGACCTGACATGGGAGATTTAGAGGTAAAACCTCTGACCTGACACGGGAGATCTAGAGGTAAAACCTCTGACCTGACACGGAAGATTGAGAGGTAAAACCTCTGACCTGACACGGAAGATTGAGAGGTAAAACCTCTGACCTGACACGGGATATTTAGAGGTAAAACCTCTGACCTGACACGGGATATTTAGAGGTAAAACCTCTGACCTGACACGGAAGATTTAGAGGTAAAACCTCTGACCTGACACGAAAGATTCAGTGGTAAAACGTCTGACCTGACACGGGAGATTGAGAGGTAAAACCTCTGACCTGACACGAGAGATCTAGAAGTAAAACTTCTGACCTGACACGAGAGATTTAGAGGTAAAACCTCTGACCTGACACGAGAGATAGAGGTAAAACCTCTGACCTGACACGGGAGATTTAGAGGTAAAACCTCGGACCTGACACGAGAGATTTAGAGGTAAAACCTCTGACCTGACACGGGAGATTGAGGTAAAACCTCTGACCTGACACGAGAGATCTATAGGTAAAACCTCTGACCTGACACGAGAGATTAAAAGGTAAAACCAATGACCTGACACGAGAGATATTGAGGTAAAACCTCTGACCTGACACGAGAGATATAAAGGTAAAACCTCTGACCTGACACGAAAGATCTAACGGTAAAACCTCTGACCTGACACGGGAGATTTAGAGGTAAAACCTCGGACCTGACACGAGAGATTTAGGGGTAAAACCTCTGACCTGACACGGGAGATTGAGGTAAAACCTCTGACCTGACACGAGAGATCTATAGGTAAAACCTCTGACCTGACACGAGAGATTAAAAGGTAAAACCAATGACCTGACACGAGAGATTTAGAGGTAAAACTTCTGACCTGACACGAGAGATTTAGAGGTAAAACCTCTGACCTGACACGAGAGATAGAGGTAAAACCTCTGACCTGACACGGGAGATTTAGAGGTAAAACCTCTGACCTGACATGGGAGATTTAGAGGTAAAACCTCTGACCTGACACGAGAGATTTAGAGGTAAAACCTCTGACCTGACAAGAGATTTAGAGGTAAAATCTCTGACCTGACACGAGAGATTTAGAGGTAAAATCTCTGACCTGACACGAGAGATATAAAGGTAAAACCTCTGACCTGACACGAGAAATCTAGAGGTAAAACTTCTGACCTAACAAGAGATTTAGAGGTAAAATCTCTGACCTGACATGAGAAATCGAGAAGTAAAACCTCTCACCTGACACTAGAGATATAGATGTAAAACCTCTGACCAGACGAGAGATTTAGAGGTAAAACCTCTGACCTGACACGAGAGATTGAGAGGTAAAACCTATGACCTGACACGGGAGATCTAGAGGTAAAACATCTGACTTGACACGAGAGATCTAGAGGTAAAACCTCTGACCTGACACGAGAAATTTAGAGGTAAAACATCTGACCTGACACGAGAGATTTAGAGGAAAAACCTCTGACCTGACACGAGAGATTTAGATGTAAAACCTCTGACCTGACACGAGAGATCTAGAGGTAAAACCTCTGACCTGACACGGGAGATTTAGAGGTAAAACCTCTGACCTGACACGCGAGATTTAAAGGTAAACCCTCTGACCTGACACAAGAGATGTAGAGGTAAAACCTCTGACCTGACACGAAAGATCTAAAGGTAAAACCTCTGACCTGACACGCGAGATTTAGAGGTATAACCTCTGACCTGACACGAGAGATTGAGAGGTAAAACCTCTGACCTGACACGCGAGATTTAGAGGTAAACCCTCTGACCTGACACAAGAGATGTAGAGGTAAAACCTCTGACCTGACACGAAAGATCTAAAGGTAAAACCTCTGACCTGACACGCGAGATTTAGAGGTAAAACCTCTGACCTGACATGGGAGATTTAGAGGTAAAACCTCTGACCTGACACGGGAGATCTAGAGGTAAAACCTCTGACCTGACACGGAAGATTGAGAGGTAAAACCTCTGACCTGACACGGAAGATTGAGAGGTAAAACCTCTGACCTGACACGGGATATTTAGAGGTAAAACCTCTGACCTGACACGGGATATTTAGAGGTAAAACCTCTGACCTGACACGGAAGATTTAGAGGTAAAACCTCTGACCTGACACGAAAGATTCAGTGGTAAAACGTCTGACCTGACACGGGAGATTGAGAGGTAAAACCTCTGACCTGACACGAGAGATTTAGAGGTATAACCTCTGACCTGACACGAGAGATTGAGAGGTAAAACCTCTGACCTGACACGGGAGATCTAGAGGTAAAACCTTTGACCTGACACAGAAGATTGAGAGGTAAAACCTCTGACCTGACACGGAGGATTGAGAGGTAAAACCTCTGACCTGACACGGGATATTTAGAGGTAAAACCTCTGACCTGACACGGAAAATTTAGAGGTAAAACCTCTGACCTGACACGAAAGATTCAGAGGTAAAACGTCTGACCTGACACGGGAGATTGAGAGGTAAAACCTCTGACCTGACACGAGAGATCTAGAAGTAAAACCTCTGACCTTACACGAGAGATTTAGAGGTAAAACTTCTGACCTGACACGAGAGATTTAGAGGTAAAACCTCTGACCTGACACGAGAGATAGAGGTAGAACCTCTGACCTGACACGGGAGATTTAGAGGTAAAACCTCTGACCTGACATGGGAGATTTAGAGGTAAAACCTCTGACCTGACACGGGAGATCTAGAGGTAAAACCTCTGACCTGACACGGAAGATTGAGAGGTAAAACCTCTGACCTGACACGGAAGATTGAGAGGTAAAACCTCTGACCTGACACGGGATATTTAGAGGTAAAACCTCTGACCTGACACGGGATATTTAGAGGTAAAACCTCTGACCTGACACGGAAGATTTAGAGGTAAAACCTCTGACCTGACACGAAAGATTCAGTGGTAAAACGTCTGACCTGACACGGGAGATTGAGAGGTAAAACCTCTGACCTGACACGAGAGCTCTAGAAGTAAAACTTCTGACCTGACACGAGAGATTTAGAGGTAAAACCTCTGACCTGACACAAGAGATAGAGGTAAAACCTCTGACCTGACACGGGAGATTTAGAGGTAAAACCTCGGACCTGACACGAGAGATTTAGAGGTAAAACCTCTGACCTGACACGGGAGATTGAGGTAAAACCTCTGACCTGACACGAGAAATCTAGAGGTAAAACTTCTGACCTAACAAGAGATTTAGAGGTAAAATCTCTGACCTGACATGAGAAATCGAGAAGTAATACCTCTCACCTGACACTAGAGATATAGATGTAAAACCTCTGACCAGACGAGAGATTTAGAGGTAAAACCTCTGACCTGACACGAGAGATTGAGAGGTAAAACCTATGACCTGACACGGGAGATCTAGAGGTAAAACATCTGACTTGACACGAGAGATCTAGAGGTAAAACCTCTGACCTGACACGAGAAATTTAGAGGTAAAACATCTGACCTGACACGAGAGATTTAGAGGAAAAACCTCTGACCTGACACGAGAGATTTAGATGTAAAACCTCTGACCTGACACGAGAGATCTAGAGGTAAAACCTCTGACCTGACACGGGAGATTTAGAGGTAAAACCTCTGACCTGACACGCGAGATTTAGAGGTAAACCCTCTGACCTGACACAAGAGATGTAGAGGTAAAACCTCTGACCTGACACGAAAGATCTAAAGGTAAAACCTCTGACCTGACACGCGAGATTTAGAGGTATAACCTCTGACCTGACACGAGAGATTGAGAGGTAAAACCTCTGACCTGACACGGGAGATCTAGAGGTAAAACCTTTGACCTGACACGGAAGATTGAGAGGTAAAACCTCTGACCTGACACGGAGGATTGAGAGGTAAAACCTCTGACCTGACACGGGATATTTAGAGGTAAAACCTCTGACCTGACACGGAAAATTTAGAGGTAAAACCTCTGACCTGACACGAAAGATTCAGAGGTAAAACGTCTGACCTGACACGGGAGATTGAGAGGTAAAACCTCTGACCTGACACGAGAGATCTAGAAGTAAAACCTCTGACCTTACACGAGAGATTTAGAGGTAAAACTTCTGACCTGACACGAGAGATTTAGAGGTAAAACCTCTGACCTGACACGAGAGATAGAGGTAGAACCTCTGACCTGACACGGGAGATTTAGAGGTAAAACCTCTGACCTGACATGGGAGATTTAGAGGTAAAACCTCTGACCTGACACGGGAGATCTAGAGGTAAAACCTCTGACCTGACACGGAAGATTGAGAGGTAAAACCTCTGACCTGACACGGAAGATTGAGAGGTAAAACCTCTGACCTGACACGGGATATTTAGAGGTAAAACCTCTGACCTGACACGGGATATTTAGAGGTAAAACCTCTGACCTGACACGGAAGATTTAGAGGTAAAACCTCTGACCTGACACGAAAGATTCAGTGGTAAAACGTCTGACCTGACACGGGAGATTGAGAGGTAAAACCTCTGACCTGACACGAGAGATCTAGAAGTAAAACTTCTGACCTGACACGAGAGATTTAGAGGTAAAACCTCTGACCTGACACGAGAGATAGAGGTAAAACCTCTGACCTGACACGGGAGATTTAGAGGTAAAACCTCGGACCTGACACGAGAGATTTAGAGGTAAAACCTCTGACCTGACACGGGAGATTGAGGTAAAACCTCTGACCTGACACGAGAGATCTATAGGTAAAACCTCTGACCTGACACGAGAGATTAAAAGGTAAAACCAATGACCTGACACGAGAGATATTGAGGTAAAACCTCTGACCTGACACGAGAGATATAAAGGTAAAACCTCTGACCTGACACGAAAGATCTAACGGTAAAACCTCTGACCTGACACGGGAGATTTAGAGGTAAAACCTCGGACCTGACACGAGAGATTTAGGGGTAAAACCTCTGACCTGACACGGGAGATTGAGGTAAAACCTCTGACCTGACACGAGAGATCTATAGGTAAAACCTCTGACCTGACACGAGAGATTAAAAGGTAAAACCAATGACCTGACACGAGAGATTTAGAGGTAAAACTTCTGACCTGACACGAGAGATTTAGAGGTAAAACCTCTGACCTGACACGAGAGATAGAGGTAAAACCTCTGACCTGACACGGGAGATTTAGAGGTAAAACCTCTGACCTGACATGGGAGATTTAGAGGTAAAACCTCTGACCTGACACGAGAGATTTAGAGGTAAAACCTCTGACCTGACACGAGAGATTTAGAGGTAAAATCTCTGACCTGACACGAGAGATATAAAGGTAAAACCTCTGACCTGACACGAGAAATCTAGAGGTAAAACTTCTGACCTAACAAGAGATTTAGAGGTAAAATCTCTGACCTGACATGAGAAATCGAGAAGTAAAACCTCTCACCTGACACTAGAGATATAGATGTAAAACCTCTGACCAGACGAGAGATTTAGAGGTAAAACCTCTGACCTGACACGAGAGATTGAGAGGTAAAACCTATGACCTGACACGGGAGATCTAGAGGTAAAACATCTGACTTGACACGAGAGATCTAGAGGTAAAACCTCTGACCTGACACGAGAAATTTAGAGGTAAAACATCTGACCTGACACGAGAGATTTAGAGGAAAAACCTCTGACCTGACACGAGAGATTTAGATGTAAAACCTCTGACCTGACACGAGAGATCTAGAGGTAAAACCTCTGACCTGACACGGGAGATTTAGAGGTAAAACCTCTGACCTGACACGCGAGATTTAGAGGTAAACCCTCTGACCTGACACAAGAGATGTAGAGGTAAAACCTCTGACCTGACACGAAAGATCTAAAGGTAAAACCTCTGACCTGACACGCGAGATTTAGAGGTATAACCTCTGACCTGACACGAGAGATTGAGAGGTAAAACCTCTGACCTGACACGCGAGATTTAGAGGTAAACCCTCTGACCTGACACAAGAGATGTAGAGGTAAAACCTCTGACATGACACGAAAGATCTAAAGGTAAAACCTCTGACCTGACACGCGAGATTTAGAGGTAAAACCTCTGACCTGACATGGGAGATTTAGAGGTAAAACCTCTGACCTGACACGGGAGATCTAGAGGTAAAACCTCTGACCTGACACGGAAGATTGAGAGGTAAAACCTCTGACCTGACACGGAAGATTGAGAGGTAAAACCTCTGACCTGACACGGGATATTTAGAGGTAAAACCTCTGACCTGACACGGGATATTTAGAGGTAAAACCTCTGACCTGACACGGAAGATTTAGAGGTAAAACCTCTGACCTGACACGAAAGATTCAGTGGTAAAACGTCTGACCTGACACGGGAGATTGAGAGGTAAAACCTCTGACCTGACACGAGAGATCTAGAAGTAAAACTTCTGACCTGACACGAGAGATTTAGAGGTAAAACCTCTGACCTGACACAAGAGATAGAGGTAAAACCTCTGACCTGACACGGGAGATTTAGAGGTAAAACCTCGGACCTGACACGAGAGATTTAGAGGTAAAACCTCTGACCTGACACGGGAGATTGAGGTAAAACCTCTGACCTGACACGAGAAATCTAGAGGTAAAACTTCTGACCTAACAAGAGATTTAGAGGTAAAATCTCTGACCTGACATGAGAAATCGAGAAGTAAAACCTCTCACCTGACACTAGAGATATAGATGTAAAACCTCTGACCAGACGAGAGATTTAGAGGTAAAACCTCTGACCTGACACGAGAGATTGAGAGGTAAAACCTATGACCTGACACGGGAGATCTAGAGGTAAAACATCTGACTTGACACGAGAGATCTAGAGGTAAAACCTCTGACCTGACACGAGAAATTTAGAGGTAAAACATCTGACCTGACACGAGAGATTTAGAGGAAAAACCTCTGACCTGACACGAGAGATTTAGATGTAAAACCTCTGACCTGACACGAGAGATCTAGAGGTAAAACCTCTGACCTGACACGGGAGATTTAGAGGTAAAACCTCTGACCTGACACGCGAGATTTAGAGGTAAACCCTCTGACCTGACACAAGAGATGTAGAGGTAAAACCTCTGACCTGACACGAAAGATCTAAAGGTAAAACCTCTGACCTGACACGCGAGATTTAGAGGTATAACCTCTGACCTGACACGAGAGATTGAGAGGTAAAACCTCTGACCTGACACGGGAGATCTAGAGGTAAAACCTTTGACCTGACACGGAAGATTGAGAGGTAAAACCTCTGACCTGACACGGAGGATTGAGAGGTAAAACCTCTGACCTGACACGGGATATTTAGAGGTAAAACCTCTGACCTGACACGGAAAATTTAGAGGTAAAACCTCTGACCTGACACGAAAGATTCAGAGGTAAAACGTCTGACCTGACATGGGAGATTGAGAGGTAAAACCTCTGACCTGACACGAGAGATCTAGAAGTAAAACCTCTGACATTACACGAGAGATTTAGAGGTAAAACTTCTGACCTGACACGAGAGATTTAGAGGTAAAACCTCTGACCTGACACGAGAGATAGAGGTAGAACCTCTGACCTGACACGGTAGATTTAGAGGTAAAACCTCTGACCTGACATGGGAGATTTAGAGGTAAAACCTCTGACCTGACACGGGAGATCTAGAGGTAAAACCTCTGACCTGACACGGAAGATTGAGAGGTAAAACCTCTGACCTGACACGGAAGATTGAGAGGTAAAACCTCTGACCTGACACGGGATATTTAGAGGTAAAACCTCTGACCTGACACGGGATATTTAGAGGTAAAACCTCTGACCTGACACGGAAGATTTAGAGGTAAAACCTCTGACCTGACACGAAAGATTCAGTGGTAAAACGTCTGACCTGACACGGGAGATTGAGAGGTAAAACCTCTGACCTGACACGAGAGATCTAGAAGTAAAACTTCTGACCTGACACGAGAGATTTAGAGGTAAAACCTCTGACCTGACACGAGAGATAGAGGTAAAACCTCTGACCTGACACGGGAGATTTAGAGGTAAAACCTCGGACCTGACACGAGAGATTTAGAGGTAAAACCTCTGACCTGACACGGGAGATTGAGGTAAAACCTCTGACCTGACACGAGAGATCTATAGGTAAAACCTCTGACCTGACACGAGAGATTAAAAGGTAAAACCAATGACCTGACACGAGAGATATTGAGGTAAAACCTCTGACCTGACACGAGAAATCTAGAGGTAAAACTTCTGACCTGACAAGAGATTTAGAGGTAAAATCTCTGACCTGACATGAGAAATCGAGAAGTAAAACCTCTCACCTGACACTAGAGATATAGATGTAAAACCTCTGACCAGACGAGAGATTTAGAGGTAAAACCTCTGACCTGACACGAGAGATTGAGAGGTAAAACCTATGACCTGACACGGGAGATCTAGAGGTAAAACATCTGACTTGACACGAGAGATCTAGAGGTAAAACCTCTGACCTGACACGAGAAATTTAGAGGTAAAACATCTGACCTGACACGAGAGATTTAGAGGAAAAACCTCTGACCTGACACGAGAGATTTAGATGTAAAACCTCTGACCTGACACGAGAGATCTAGAGGTAAAACCTCTGACCTGACACGGGAGATTTAGAGGTAAAACCTCTGACCTGACACGCGAGATTTAGAGGTAAACCCTCTGACCTGACACAAGAGATGTAGAGGTAAAACCTCTGACCTGACACGAAAGATCTAAAGGTAAAACCTCTGACCTGACACGCGAGATTTAGAGGTATAACCTCTGACCTGACACGAGAGATTGAGAGGTAAAACCTCTGACCTGACACGGGAGATCTAGAGGTAAAACCTTTGACCTGACACGGAAGATTGAGAGGTAAAACCTCTGACCTGACACGGAGGATTGAGAGGTAAAACCTCTGACCTGACACGGGATATTTAGAGGTAAAACCTCTGACCTGACACGGAAAATTTAGAGGTAAAACCTCTGACCTGACACGAAAGATTCAGAGGTAAAACGTCTGACCTGACATGGGAGATTGAGAGGTAAAACCTCTGACCTGACACGAGAGATCTAGAAGTAAAACCTCTGACATTACACGAGAGATTTAGAGGTAAAACTTCTGACCTGACACGAGAGATTTAGAGGTAAAACCTCTGACCTGACACGAGAGATAGAGGTAGAACCTCTGACCTGACACGGTAGATTTAGAGGTAAAACCTCTGACCTGACATGGGAGATTTAGAGGTAAAACCTCTGACCTGACACGGGAGATCTAGAGGTAAAACCTCTGACCTGACACGGAAGATTGAGGTAAAACCTCTGACCTGACACGGAAGATTGAGAGGTAAAACCTCTGACCTGACACGGGATATTTAGAGGTAAAACCTCTGACCTGACACGGGATATTTAGAGGTAAAACCTCTGACCTGACACGGAAGATTTAGAGGTAAAACCTCTGACCTGACACGAAAGATTCAGTGGTAAAACGTCTGACCTGACACGGGAGATTGAGAGGTAAAACCTCTGACCTGACACGAGAGATCTAGAAGTAAAACTTCTGACCTGACACGAGAGATTTAGAGGTAAAACCTCTGACCTGACACGAGAGATAGAGGTAAAACCTCTGACCTGACACGGGAGATTTAGAGGTAAAACCTCGGACCTGACACGAGAGATTTAGAGGTAAAACCTCTGACCTGACACGGGAGATTGAGGTAAAACCTCTGACCTGACACGAGAGATCTATAGGTAAAACCTCTGACCTGACACGAGAGATTAAAAGGTAAAACCAATGACCTGACACGAGAGATATTGAGGTAAAACCTCTGACCTGACACGAGAGATATAAAGGTAAAACCTCTGACCTGACAAGAGATTTAGAGGTAAAATCTCTGACCTGACATGAGAAATCGAGAAGTAAAACCTCTCACCTGACACTAGAGATATAGATGTAAAACCTCTGACCAGACGAGAGATTTAGAGGTAAAACCTCTGACCTGACACGAGAGATTGAGAGGTAAAACCTATGACCTGACACGGGAGATCTAGAGGTAAAACATCTGACTTGACACGAGAGATCTAGAGGTAAAACCTCTGACCTGACACGAGAAATTTAGAGGTAAAACATCTGACCTGACACGAGAGATTTAGAGGAAAAACCTCTGACCTGACACGAGAGATTTAGATGTAAAACCTCTGACCTGACACGAGAGATCTAGAGGTAAAACCTCTGACCTGACACGGGAGATTTAGAGGTAAAACCTCTGACCTGACACGCGAGATTTAGAGGTAAACCCTCTGACCTGACACAAGAGATGTAGAGGTAAAACCTCTGACCTGACACGAAAGATCTAAAGGTAAAACCTCTGACCTGACACGCGAGATTTAGAGGTATAACCTCTGACCTGACACGAGAGATTGAGAGGTAAAACCTCTGACCTGACACGGGAGATCTAGAGGTAAAACCTTTGACCTGACACGGAAGATTGAGAGGTAAAACCTCTGACCTGACACGGAGGATTGAGAGGTAAAACCTCTGACCTGACACGGGATATTTAGAGGTAAAACCTCTGACCTGACACGGAAAATTTAGAGGTAAAACCTCTGACCTGACACGAAAGATTCAGAGGTAAAACGTCTGACCTGACACGGGAGATTGAGAGGTAAAACCTCTGACCTGACACGAGAGATCTAGAAGTAAAACCTCTGACATTACACGAGAGATTTAGAGGTAAAACTTCTGACCTGACACGAGAGATTTAGAGGTAAAACCTCTGACCTGACACGAGAGATAGAGGTAGAACCTCTGACCTGACACGGTAGATTTAGAGGTAAAACCTCTGACCTGACATGGGAGATTTAGAGGTAAAACCTCTGACCTGACACGGGAGATCTAGAGGTAAAACCTCTGACCTGACACGGAAGATTGAGGTAAAACCTCTGACCTGACACGGAAGATTGAGAGGTAAAACCTCTGACCTGACACGGGATATTTAGAGGTAAAACCTCTGACCTGACACGGGATATTTAGAGGTAAAACCTCTGACCTGACACGGAAGATTTAGAGGTAAAACCTCTGACCTGACACGAAAGATTCAGTGGTAAAACGTCTGACCTGACACGGGAGATTGAGAGGTAAAACCTCTGACCTGACACGAGAGATCTAGAAGTAAAACTTCTGACCTGACACGAGAGATTTAGAGGTAAAACCTCTGACCTGACACGAGAGATAGAGGTAAAACCTCTGACCTGACACGGGAGATTTAGAGGTAAAACCTCGGACCTGACACGAGAGATTTAGAGGTAAAACCTCTGACCTGACACGGGAGATTGAGGTAAAACCTCTGACCTGACACGAGAGATCTATAGGTAAAACCTCTGACCTGACACGAGAGATTAAAAGGTAAAACCAATGACCTGACACGAGAGATATTGAGGTAAAACCTCTGACCTGACACGAGAGATATAAAGGTAAAACCTCTGACCTGACACGAAAGATCTAACGGTAAAACCTCTGACCTGACACGGGAGATTTAGAGGTAAAACCTCGGACCTGACACGAGAGATTTAGGGGTAAAACCTCTGACCTGACACGGGAGATTGAGGTAAAACCTCTGACCTGACACGAGAGATCTATAGGTAAAACCTCTGACCTGACACGAGAGATTAAAAGGTAAAACCAATGACCTGACACGAGAGATTTAGAGGTAAAACTTCTGACCTGACACGAGAGATTTAGAGGTAAAACCTCTGACCTGACACGAGAGATAGAGGTAAAACCTCTGACCTGACACGGGAGATTTAGAGGTAAAACCTCTGACCTGACATGGGAGATTTAGAGGTAAAACCTCTGACCTGACACGAGAGATTTAGAGGTAAAACCTCTGACCTGACACGAGAGATTTAGAGGTAAAATCTCTGACCTGACACGAGAGATATAAAGGTAAAACCTCTGACCTGACACGAGAAATCTAGAGGTAAAACTTCTGACCTAACAAGAGATTTAGAGGTAAAATCTCTGACCTGACATGAGAAATCGAGAAGTAAAACCTCTCACCTGACACTAGAGATATAGATGTAAAACCTCTGACCAGACGAGAGATTTAGAGGTAAAACCTCTGACCTGACACGAGAGATTGAGAGGTAAAACCTATGACCTGACACGGGAGATCTAGAGGTAAAACATCTGACTTGACACGAGAGATCTAGAGGTAAAACCTCTGACCTGACACGAGAAATTTAGAGGTAAAACATCTGACCTGACACGAGAGATTTAGAGGAAAAACCTCTGACCTGACACGAGAGATTTAGATGTAAAACCTCTGACCTGACACGAGAGATCTAGAGGTAAAACCTCTGACCTGACACGGGAGATTTAGAGGTAAAACCTCTGACCTGACACGCGAGATTTAGAGGTAAACCCTCTGACCTGACACAAGAGATGTAGAGGTAAAACCTCTGACCTGACACGAAAGATCTAAAGGTAAAACCTCTGACCTGACACGCGAGATTTAGAGGTATAACCTCTGACCTGACACGAGAGATTGAGAGGTAAAACCTCTGACCTGACACGGGAGATCTAGAGGTAAAACCTTTGACCTGACACGGAAGATTGAGAGGTAAAACCTCTGACCTGACACGGAGGATTGAGAGGTAAAACCTCTGACCTGACACGGGATATTTAGAGGTAAAACCTCTGACCTGACACGGAAAATTTAGAGGTAAAACCTCTGACCTGACACGAAAGATTCAGAGGTAAAACGTCTGACCTGACACGGGAGATTGAGAGGTAAAACCTCTGACCTGACACGAGAGATCTAGAAGTAAAACCTCTGACCTTACACGAGAGATTTAGAGGTAAAACCTCTGACCTGACACGAGAGATAGAGGTAGAACCTCTGACCTGACACGGGAGATTTAGAGGTAAAACCTCTGACCTGACACGAGAGATAGAGGTAAAACCTCTGACCTGACATGGGAGATTTAGAGGTAAAACCTCTGACCTGACACGGGAGATCTAGAGGTAAAACCTCTGACCTGACCCGGAAGATTGAGAGGTAAAACCTCTGACCTGACACGGAAGATTGAGAGGTAAAACCTCTGACCTGACACGGGATATTTAGAGGTAAAACCTCTGACCTGACACGGGATATTTAGAGGTAAAACCTCTGACCTGACACGGAAGATTTAGAGGTAAAACCTCTGACCTGACACGAAAGATTCAGTGGTAAAACGTCTGACCTGACACGGGAGATTGAGAGGTAAAACCTCTGACCTGACACGAGAGATCTAGAAGTAAAACTTCTGACCTGACACGAGAGATTTAGAGGTAAAACCTCTGACCTGACACGAGAGATAGAGGTAAAAACTCTGACCTGACACGGGAGATTTAGAGGTAAAACCTCTGACCTGACATGGGAGATTTAGACGTAAAACCTCTGACCTGACACGAGAAATTTAGAGGTAAAACCTCTGACCTGACAAGAGATTTAGAGGTAAAATCTTGGACCTGACACGAGAGATTTAGAGGTAAAATATCTGACCTGACACGAGAGATATAAAGGTAAAACCTCTGACATGACACGAGAAATCTAGAGGTAAAACTTCTGACCTGACAGGGAAGATTGAGAGGTAAAACCTCTGACCTGACACGGAAGATTGAGAGGTAAAACCTCTGACCTGACACGGGATATTTAGAGGTAAAAGCTCTGACCTGACACGGGAGATTTAGAGGTAAACCCTCTGCCCTGACACGAAAGATCTAAAGGTAAAACCTCTGACCTGACACGGGAGATTTAGAGGTAAAACCTCTGACCTGACATGGGAGATTTAGAGGTAAAACCTCTGACCTGACACGAGAGATTGAGGTAAAATCTCTGACCTGACACGGGAGATTGAGAGGTAAAACCTCTGACCTGACACGAGAGATAGAGGTAGAACCTCTGACCTGACACGGTAGATTTAGAGGTAAAACCTCTGACCTGACATGGGAGATTTAGAGGTAAAACCTCTGACCTGACACGGGAGATCTAGAGGTAAAACCTCTGACCTGACACGGAAGATTGAGGTAAAACCTCTGACCTGACACGGAAGATTGAGAGGTAAAACCTCTGACCTGACACGGGATATTTAGAGGTAAAACCTCTGACCTGACACGGGATATTTAGAGGTAAAACCTCTGACCTGACACGGAAGATTTAGAGGTAAAACCTCTGACCTGACACGAAAGATTCAGTGGTAAAACGTCTGACCTGACACGGGAGATTGAGAGGTAAAACCTCTGACCTGACACGAGAGATCTAGAAGTAAAACTTCTGACCTGACACGAGAGATTTAGAGGTAAAACCTCTGACCTGACACGAGAGATAGAGGTAAAACCTCTGACCTGACACGGGAGATTTAGAGGTAAAACCTCGGACCTGACACGAGAGATTTAGAGGTAAAACCTCTGACCTGACACGGGAGATTGAGGTAAAACCTCTGACCTGACACGAGAGATCTATAGGTAAAACCTCTGACCTGACACGAGAGATTAAAAGGTAAAACCAATGACCTGACACGAGAGATATTGAGGTAAAACCTCTGACCTGACACGAGAGATATAAAGGTAAAACCTCTGACCTGACACGAAAGATCTAACGGTAAAACCTCTGACCTGACACGGGAGATTTAGAGGTAAAACCTCGGACCTGACACGAGAGATTTAGGGGTAAAACCTCTGACCTGACACGGGAGATTGAGGTAAAACCTCTGACCTGACACGAGAGATCTATAGGTAAAACCTCTGACCTGACACGAGAGATTAAAAGGTAAAACCAATGACCTGACACGAGAGATTTAGAGGTAAAACTTCTGACCTGACACGAGAGATTTAGAGGTAAAACCTCTGACCTGACACGAGAGATAGAGGTAAAACCTCTGACCTGACACGGGAGATTTAGAGGTAAAACCTCTGACCTGACATGGGAGATTTAGAGGTAAAACCTCTGACCTGACACGAGAGATTTAGAGGTAAAACCTCTGACCTGACACGAGAGATTTAGAGGTAAAATCTCTGACCTGACACGAGAGATATAAAGGTAAAACCTCTGACCTGACACGAGAAATCTAGAGGTAAAACTTCTGACCTAACAAGAGATTTAGAGGTAAAATCTCTGACCTGACATGAGAAATCGAGAAGTAAAACCTCTCACCTGACACTAGAGATATAGATGTAAAACCTCTGACCAGACGAGAGATTTAGAGGTAAAACCTCTGACCTGACACGAGAGATTGAGAGGTAAAACCTATGACCTGACACGGGAGATCTAGAGGTAAAACATCTGACTTGACACGAGAGATCTAGAGGTAAAACCTCTGACCTGACACGAGAAATTTAGAGGTAAAACATCTGACCTGACACGAGAGATTTAGAGGAAAAACCTCTGACCTGACACGAGAGATTTAGATGTAAAACCTCTGACCTGACACGAGAGATCTAGAGGTAAAACCTCTGACCTGACACGGGAGATTTAGAGGTAAAACCTCTGACCTGACACGCGAGATTTAGAGGTAAACCCTCTGACCTGACACAAGAGATGTAGAGGTAAAACCTCTGACCTGACACGAAAGATCTAAAGGTAAAACCTCTGACCTGACACGCGAGATTTAGAGGTATAACCTCTGACCTGACACGAGAGATTGAGAGGTAAAACCTCTGACCTGACACGGGAGATCTAGAGGTAAAACCTTTGACCTGACACGGAAGATTGAGAGGTAAAACCTCTGACCTGACACGGAGGATTGAGAGGTAAAACCTCTGACCTGACACGGGATATTTAGAGGTAAAACCTCTGACCTGACACGGAAAATTTAGAGGTAAAACCTCTGACCTGACACGAAAGATTCAGAGGTAAAACGTCTGACCTGACACGGGAGATTGAGAGGTAAAACCTCTGACCTGACACGAGAGATCTAGAAGTAAAACCTCTGACCTTACACGAGAGATTTAGAGGTAAAACCTCTGACCTGACACGAGAGATAGAGGTAGAACCTCTGACCTGACACGGGAGATTTAGAGGTAAAACCTCTGACCTGACACGAGAGATAGAGGTAAAACCTCTGACCTGACATGGGAGATTTAGAGGTAAAACCTCTGACCTGACACGGGAGATCTAGAGGTAAAACCTCTGACCTGACCCGGAAGATTGAGAGGTAAAACCTCTGACCTGACACGGAAGATTGAGAGGTAAAACCTCTGACCTGACACGGGATATTTAGAGGTAAAACCTCTGACCTGACACGGGATATTTAGAGGTAAAACCTCTGACCTGACACGGAAGATTTAGAGGTAAAACCTCTGACCTGACACGAAAGATTCAGTGGTAAAACGTCTGACCTGACACGGGAGATTGAGAGGTAAAACCTCTGACCTGACACGAGAGATCTAGAAGTAAAACTTCTGACCTGACACGAGAGATTTAGAGGTAAAACCTCTGACCTGACACGAGAGATAGAGGTAAAAACTCTGACCTGACACGGGAGATTTAGAGGTAAAACCTCTGACCTGACATGGGAGATTTAGACGTAAAACCTCTGACCTGACACGAGAAATTTAGAGGTAAAACCTCTGACCTGACAAGAGATTTAGAGGTAAAATCTTGGACCTGACACGAGAGATTTAGAGGTAAAATATCTGACCTGACACGAGAGATATAAAGGTAAAACCTCTGACATGACACGAGAAATCTAGAGGTAAAACTTCTGACCTGACAGGGAAGATTGAGAGGTAAAACCTCTGACCTGACACGGAAGATTGAGAGGTAAAACCTCTGACCTGACACGGGATATTTAGAGGTAAAAGCTCTGACCTGACACGGGAGATTTAGAGGTAAACCCTCTGCCCTGACACGAAAGATCTAAAGGTAAAACCTCTGACCTGACACGGGAGATTTAGAGGTAAAACCTCTGACCTGACATGGGAGATTTAGAGGTAAAACCTCTGACCTGACACGAGAGATTGAGGTAAAATCTCTGACCTGACACGGGAGATTGAGAGGTAAAACCTCTGAGCTGACACGGAAGATTGAGAGGTAAAACCTCTGACCTGCCACGGAAGATTGAGAGGTAAAACCTCTGACCTGACACGGGATATTTAGAGGTAAAACCTCTGACCTGACACGGGAGATTTAGAGGTAAACCCTTTGTCATGACACGAAAGATCTTAAGGTAAAACATCTGACCTGACACGGGAGATTTAGAGGTAAAACATCTGACCTGACACAAGAGATTTAGAGGTAAAACCTCTGACCTGACACGCGAGATTGAAGTAAAACCTCTGACCCGACACGAGAGATTTAGAGGTAAAACCTCTGATCTGACACGGAAAATTGAGGTAAAACCTCTGACCTGACACGAGAGATATAGAGGTAAAGCCTCTGACTTGACACGAGAGATTGAGAGATACAACCTCTGACCTGACACGAGAGATAGAGGTAAAACCTCTGACCTGACGCGGGAGATTTAGAGGTAAAACCTCTGACCTGACACGGGAGATTTAGAGGTAAAACCTCTGACCTGACACGAGAGATTTAGAGGTAAAACCTCTGACCTGACACGGGAGATTTAGAGGTAAAACCTCTCACCTGACATGAGAGATTTTGAGGTAAAACGTCTGACCTGACACGGGAGATTGAGAGGTAAAACCTCTGACCTGACACGAGAGATCTAAAGGTAAAACCTCTGACCTGACACGAGAGCTTAAAAGGTAAAACCAATGACCTGACACGAGAGATATAAAGGTAAAACCTCTGACCTGACACGAACGATCTAAAGGTAAAACCTCTGACCTGACACGAGAGATTGAGAGATACAACCTCTGACCTGACACGAGATTTAGAGGTAAAACCTCTGACCTGTAATGGGGAATTTAGAGGTAAAACCTCTGACCTGACAAGAGAGATTTAGAGGTAAAACCTCTGACCTGACACGGAAGATTTAGAGGTAAAACCTCTGACCTGACACGAAAGATTCAGAGGTAAAACGTCTGACCTGACACGAGAGATCTAGAAGTAAAACCAATGACCTGACACGAGAGATATTGAGGTAAAACCTCTGACCTGACACGAGAGATTTAGAGGTAAAACCTCTGACCTGACACGAGAGATAGAGGTAAAACCTCTGACCTGACACGGGAGAGTTAGAGGTAAAACCTCTGACCTGACATGGGAGATTTAGAGGTAAAACCTATGACCTGACACGAGAGATTTAGAGGTAAAACCTCTGACCTGACAAGAGATTTAGAGGTAAAATCTCTGACCTGACACGAGAGATTTAGAGGTAAAATCTTTGACCTGACACGAGAGATATAAAGGTAAAACCTCTGACCTGACACGAGAAATCTAGATGTAAAACTTCTGACCTGACAAGAGATTTAGAGGTAAAATATCTGACCTGACATGAGAAATCGAGAAGTAAAACCTCTCACCTGACACTAGAGATATAGATGTAAAACCTCTGACCAGACGAGAGATTTAGAGGTAAAACCTCTGACCTGACACGAGAGATTTAGAGGTAAAACATCTGACCTGACACGAGAGATTTAGAGGAAAAACCTCAGACCTGACACGAGAGATTTAGATGTAAAACCTCTGACCTGACACGGGAGATCTAGAGGTAAAACCTCTGACCTGACACGAGAAATTTAGAGGTAAAACATCTGACCTGACACGAGATATTTAGAGGAAAAACCTCTGACCTGACACGAGAGATTTAGATGTAAAACCTCTGACCTGACACGAGAGATCTAGAGGTAAAACCTCTGACCTGACACGGGAGATTTAGAGGTAAAACATCTGACCTGACACGGGAGATTTAGAGGTAAACCCTCTGACCTGACACAAGAGATGTAGAGGTAAAACCTCTGACCTGACACGAAAGATCTAAAGGTAAAACCTCTGACCTGACACGAGATTTAGAGGTAAAACCTCTGACCTGACACGAGAGATTTAGAGGTAAAACCTCTGACCTGAAACGAGAGATTTAGAGGTAAAACCTCTGACCTGACACGAGAGATTTAGAGGTAAAACCTCTGACCTGACACGGGAGATTGAGAGGTAAAACCTCTGACCTGACACGAGAGATCTAAAGGTAATACCTCTGACCTGACATGAGAAATCGAGAGGTAGAACCTCTCACCTGACATGAGAGATATAGAGGTAAAACCTCTGACCTGACACGAAAGATCTAAAGGTAAAACCTCTGACCTGACACGAGATTTAGAGGTAAAACCTCTGACCTGACACGAGAGATTTAGAGGTAAAACCTCTGACCTGAAACGAGAGATTTAGAGGTAAAACCTCTGACCTGACACGAGAGATTTAGAGGTAAAACCTCTGACCTGACACGGGAGATTGAGAGGTAAAACCTCTGACCTGACACGAGAGATCTAAAAGTAAAACCTCTGACCTGACACGAGATTTAGAGGTAAAACCTCTGACCTGACACGAGAGATTTAGAGGTAAAACCTCTGACCTGAAACGAGAGATTTAGAGGTAAAACCTCTGACCTGACACGGGATATTTAGAGGTAAAACCTCTGACCTGACACGAATGAATCAGAGGTAAAACGTCTGACCTGACACGGGATATTTAGAGGTAAAACCTCTGACCTGACACGGAAGATTTAGAGGTAAAACCTCTGACCTGACACGAAAGATTCAGAGGTAAAACGTCTGACCTGACACGGGAGATTGAGAGGTAAAACCTCTGACCTGACACGAGAGATCTAGAAGTAAAACCTCTGACCTGACACGAGAGATTTAGAGGTAAAACTTCTGACCTGACACGAGAGATTTAGAGGTAAAACCTCTGACCTGACACGAGATTTAGAGGTAAAACCTCTGACCTGACACGGGAGATTTAGAGGTAAAACCTCTTACCTGACACGGGAGATTTAGAGGTAAAACCTATGACCTGACACGAGAAATTTAGAGGTAAAACCTCTGACCTGACAAGAGATTTAGAGGTAAAATCTCTGACTTGACACGAGAGATTTAGAGGTAAAATATCTGACCTGACACGAGAGATATAAAGGTAAAACCTCTGACCTGACACGAGAAATCTAAAGGTAAAACCTCTGACCTGACACGGGAGATTTAGAGGTAAACCCTCTGACCTGACACAAGAGATGTAGAGGTAAAACCTCTGACCTGACACGAAAGATCTAAAGGTAAAACCTCTGACCTGACATGAGAAATCGAGAGGTAGAACCTCTCACCTGACATGAGAGATATAGAGGTAAAACCTCTGACCTGACACGGGATATTTAGAGGTAAAACCTCTGACCTGACACGGGAGATTGAGAGGTAAAACCTCTGACCTGACACGGGATATTTAGAGGTAAAACCTCTGACCTGACACGGAAGATTGAGAGGTAAAACCTCTGACCTGACACGAAAGATTCAGAGGTAAAACGTCTGACCTGACACGGGATATTTAGAGGTAAAACCTCTGACCTGACACGGAAGATTTAAAGGTAAAACCTCTGACCTGACACGAAAGATTCAGAGGTAAAACGTCTGACCTGACACGGGAGATTGAGAGGTAAAACCTCTGACCTGACACGAGAGATCTAGAAGTAAAACCTCTGACCTGACACGAGAGATTTAGAGGTAAAACTTCTGACCTGACACGAGAGATTTAGAGGTAAAACCTCTGACCTGACACGAGAGATAGAGGTAAAACCTCTGACCTGACACGGGAGATTTAGAGGTAAAACCTCTGACCTGACACGGGAGATTTAGAGGTAAAACCTCTGACCTGACATGGGAGATTTAGAGGTAAAACCTATGACCTGACACGAGAAATTTAGAGGTAAAACCTCTGACCTGACAAGAGATTTAGAGGTAAAATCTCTGACCTGACACGAGAGATTTAGAGGTAAAATATCTGACCTGACACGAGAGATATAAAGGTAAAACCTCTGACCTGACACGAGAAATCTAGAGGTAAAACTTCTGACCTGACAAGAGATTTAGAGGTAAAATCTCTGACCTGACATGAGAAATCGAGAAGTAAAACCTCTCACCTGACACTAGAGATATAGATGCAAAACCTCTGACCAGACGAGAGATTTAGAGGTAAAACCTCTGACCTGACACGAGAGATTGAGAGGTAAAACCTATGACCTGACACGGGAGATTTAGAGGCAAAACCTCTGACCTGACATGGGAGATTTAGAGGTAAAACCTCTGACCTGACACGGGAGATCTAGAGGTAAAACCTCTGACTTGACACGAGAGATTTAGAGGAAAAACCTCTGACCTGACAAGAGATTTAGAGGTAAAATCTCTGACCTGACATGAGAAATCGAGAAGTAAAACCTCTCACCTGACACTAGAGATATAGATGCAAAACCTCTGACCAGACGAGAGATTTAGAGGTAAAACCTCTGACCTGACACGAGAGATTGAGAGGTAAAACCTATGACCTGACACGGGAGATTTAGAGGCAAAACCTCTGACCTGACATGGGAGATTTAGAGGTAAAACCTCTGACCTGACACGAGAGATTTAGAGGAAAAACCTCTGACCTGACACGGGATATTTAGAGGTAAAACCTCTGACCTGACACGGAAGATTTAGAGGTAAAACCTCTGACCTGACACGAAAGATTCAGAGGTAAAACGTCAGACCTGACACGGGAGATTGAGAGGTAAAACCTCTGACCTGACACGAGAGATCTAGAAGTAAAACATCTGACCTTACACGAGAGATTTAGAGGTAAAACTTCTGACCTGACACGAGAGATTTAGAGGTAAAACCTCTGACCTGACACGAGAGATAGAGGTAAAACCTCTGACCTGACACGGGAGATTTAGAGGCAAAACCTCTGACCTGACATGGGAGATTTAGAGGTAAAACCTCTGACCTGACACGGGAGATCTAGAGGTAAAACCTCTGACCTGACACGGAAGATTGAGAGGTAAAACCTCTGACCTGACACGGAAGATTGAGAGGTAAAACCTCTGACCTGACACGGGATATTTAGAGGTAAAACCTCTGACCTGACACGGAAGATTTAGAGGTAAAACCTCTGACCTGACACGAAAGATTCAGAGGTAAAACGTCTGACCTGACACGAGAGATCTAGAAGTAAAACCTCTGACCTGACACGAGAGATTTAGAGGTAAAACTTCTGACCTGACACGAGAGATTTAGAGGTAAAACCTCTGACCTGACACGAGAGATAGAGGTAAAACCTCTGACCTGACACGGGAGATTTAGAGGTAAAACCTCTGACCTGACATGGGAGATTAAGAGGTAAAACCTATGACCTGACACGAAAGATTTAGAGGTAAAACCTCTGACCTGACAAGAGATTTAGAGGTAAAATCTCTGACCTGACACGAGAGATTTAGAGGTAAAATCTCTGACCTGACACGAGAGATATAAAGGTAAAACCTCTGACCTGACACGAGAAATCTAGAGGTAAAACTTCTGACCTGACAAGAGATTTAGAGGTAAAATCTCTGACCTGACATGAGAAATCGAGAAGTAAAACCTCTCACCTGACACTAGAGATATAGATGTAAAACCTCTGACCAGACGAGAGATTTAGAGGTAAAATCTCTGACCTGACACGAGAGATTGAGAGGTAAAACCTATGACCTGACACGGGAGATCTAGAGGTAAAACATCTGACTTGACACGAGAGATCTAGAGGTAAAACCTCTGACCTGACACGAGAAATTTAGAGGTAAAACATCTGACCATACACGAGAGATTTAGAGGAAAAACCTCTGACCTGACAGGAGAGATTTAGATGTAAAACCTCTGACCTGACACGAGAGATCTAGAGGTAAAACCTCTGACCTGACACGGGAGATTTAGAGGTAAAACCTCTGACCTGACACGGGAGATTTAGAGGTAAACCCTCTGACCTGACACAAGAGATGTAGAGGTAAAACCTCTGACCTGACACGAAAGATCTAAAGGTAAAACCTCTGACCTGACACGAGATTTAGAGGTAAAACCTCTGACCTGACACGGGAGATTTAGAGGTAAAACCTCTGACCTGAAACGAGAGATTTAGAGGTAAAACCTCTGACCTGACACGAGAGATTTAGAGGTAAAACCTCTGACCTGACACGAGAGATCTAAAGGTAAAACCTCTGACCTGACATGAGAAATCGAGAGGTAGAACCTCTCACCTGACATGAGAGATATAGAGGTAAAACCTCTGACCTGACACGGGATATTTAGAGGTAAAACCTCTGACCTGACACGGGAGATTTAGAGGTAAAACCTCTGACCTGACACGAAAGATCTAACGGTAAAACCTCTGACCTGACACGGGAGATTTAGAGGTAAAACCTCGGACCTGACACGGAAGATTGAGAGGTAAAACTCTGACCTGACACGGAAGATTGAGAGGTAAACCTCTGACCTGACACGGGATATTTAGAGGTAAAACGTCTGACCTGACACGAGAGATCTAGAAGTAAAACCAATGACCTGACACGAGAGATATTGAGGTAAAACCTCTGACCTGACACGGGAGATTCAGAGGTAAAACCTCTGACCTGACATGGGAGATTTAGAGGTAAAACCTATGACCTGACACGAGAGATTTAGAGGTAAAACCTCTGACCTGACAAGAGATTTAGAGGTAAAATCTCTGACCTGACACGAGAGATTTAGAGGTAAAATCTCTGACCTGACACGAGAGATATAAAGGTAAATCCTCTGACCTGACACGAGAAATCTAGAGGTAAAACTTCTGACCTGACAAGAGATTTAGAGGTAAAATCTCTGACCTGACATGAGAAATCGAGAAGTAAAACCTCTCACCTGACACTAGAGATATAGATGTAAAACCTCTGACCAGACGAGAGATTTAGAGGTAAAACCTCTGACCTGACACGAGAGATTTAGATGTAAAACCTCTGACCTGACACGAGAGATCTAGAGGTAAAACCTCTGACCTGACACGGGAGATTTAGAGGTAAAACCTCTGACCTGACACGGGAGATTTAGAGGTAAACCCTCTGACCTGACACAAGAGATGTAGAGGTAAAACCTCTGACCTGACACGAAAGATCTAAAGGTAAAACCTATGACCTGACACGAGATTTAGAGGTAAAACCTCTGACCTGACATGGGAGATTTAGAGGTAAAACCTCTGACCTGAAACGAGAGATTTAGAGGTAAAACCTCTGACCTGACACGAGAGATTTAGAGGTAAAACCTCTGACCTGACACGGGAGATTGAGAGGTAAAACCTCTGACCTGACACGAGAGATCTAAAGGTAAAACCTCTGACCTGACATGAGAAATCGAGAGGTAGAACCTCTCACCTGACATGAGAGATATAGAGGTAAAACCTCTGACCTGACACGGGATATTTAGAGGTAAAACCTCTGACCTGACACGTGAGATTTAGAGGTAAAACCTCTGACCTGACACGAAAGATCTAACGGTAAAACCTCTGACCTGACACGGGAGATTTAGAGGTAAAACCTCGGACCTGACACGGAAGATTGAGAGGTAAAACCTCTGACCTGACACGGAAGATTGAGGTAAAACCTCTGACCTGACACGAAAGATTCAGAGGTAAAACGTCTGACCTGACACGGGATATTTAGAGGTAAAACCTCTGACCTGACACGAAAGATTTAGAGGTAAAACCTCTGACCTGACACGGAAGATTTAGAGGTAAAACCTCTGACCTGACACGAAAGATTCAGAGGTAAAACGTCTGACCTGACACGGGAGATTGAGAGGTAAAACCTCTGACCTGACACGAGAGATCTAGAAGTAAAACCTCTGACCTGACACGAGAGATTTAGAGGTAAAACTTATGAGCTGACACGAGAGATTTAGAGGTAAAACCTCTGACCTGACACGAGAGACAGAGGTAAAACCTCTGACCTGACACGGGAGATTTAGAGGTAAAACCTCTGACCTGACACGGGAGATTTAGAGGTAAAACCTCTGACCTGACACGGGAGATTTAGAGGTAAAACCTATGACCTGACACGAGAAATTTAGAGGTAAAACCTCTGACCTGACAAGAGATTTAGAGGTAAAATCTCTGACCTGACACGAGAGATTTAGAGGTAAAATATCTGACCTGACACGAGAGATATAAAGGTAAAACCTCTGACCTGACACGAGAAATCTAGAGGTAAAACTTCTGACCTGACAAGAGATTTAGAGGTAAAATCTCTGACCTGACATGAGAAATCGAGAAGTAAAACCTCTCACCTGACACTAGAGATATAGATGTGAAACCTCTGACCAGACGAGAGATTTAGAGGTAAAACCTCTGACCTGACACGAGAGATTGAGAGGTAAAACCTATGACCTGACACGGGAGATTTAGAGGCAAAACCTCTGACCTGACATGGGAGATTTAGAGGTAAAACCTCTGACCTGACACGGGATATTTAGAGGTAAAACCTCTGACCTGACACGGGAGATTTAGAGGTAAAACCTCTGACCTGACACGAAAGATCTAACGGTAAAACCTCTGACCTGACACGGGAGATTTAGAGGAAAAACCTCGGATCTGACACGGAAGATTTAGAGGTAAAACCTCTGACCTGACACGAAAGATTCAGAGGTAAAACGTCTGACCTGACACGGGAGATTGAGAGGTAAAACCTCTGACCTGACACGAGAGATCTAGAAGTAAAACCTCTGACCTGACACGAGAGATTTAGAGGTAAAACTTATGAGCTGACACGGGAGATTTAGAGGTAAAACCTCTGACCTGACACGAGAGACAGAGGTAAAACCTCTGACCTGACACGGGAGATTTAGAGGTAAAACCTCTGACCTGACACGGGAGATTTAGAGGTAAAACCTCTGACCTGACACGGGAGATTTAGAGGTAAAACCTATGACCTGACACGAGAAATTTAGAGGTAAAACCTCTGACCTGACAAGAGATTTAGAGGTAAAATCTCTGACCTGACACGAGAGATTTAGAGGTAAAATATCTGACCTGACACGAGAGATATAAAGGTAAAACCTCTGACCTGACACGAGAAATCTAGAGGTAAAACTTCTGACCTGAAAAGAGATTTAGAGGTAAAATCTCTGACCTGACATGAGAAATCGAGAAGTAAAACCTCTCACCTGACACTAGAGATATAGATGTGAAACCTCTGACCAGACGAGAGATTTAGAGGTAAAACCTCTGACCTGACACGAGAGATTGAGAGGTAAAACCTATGACCTGACACGGGAGATTTAGAGGCAAAACCTCTGACCTGACATGGGAGATTTAGAGGTAAAACCTCTGACCTGACACGGGATATTTAGAGGTAAAACCTCTGACCTGACACGGGAGATTTAGAGGTAAAACCTCTGACCTGACACGAAAGATCTAACGGTAAAACCTCTGACCTGACACGGGAGATTTAGAGGTAAAACCTCGGATCTGACACGGAAGATTGAGAGGTAAAACCTCTGACCTGACACGGAAGATTGAGAGGTAAAACCTCTGACCTGACACGGGAAATTTAGAGGTAAAACCTCTGGCCTGACACGGAAGATTTAGAGGTAAAACCTCTGACCTGACACGAAAGATTCAGAGGTAAAACGTCTGACCTGACACGAGAGATCTAGAAGTAAAACCAATGACCTGACACGAGAGATATTGAGGTAAAACCTCTGACCTGACACGAGAGATTTAGAGGAAAAACCTCTGACCTGACACGGGAGATTTAGAGGTAAAACCTCTGACCTGACATGGGAGATTTAGAGGTAAAACCTATGACCTGACACGAGAGATTTAGAGGTAAAACCTCTGACCTGACAAGATATTTAGAGGTAAAATCTCTGACCTGACACGAGAGATTTAGAGGTAAAATCTCTGACCTGACACGAGAGATATAAAGGTAAAACCTCTGACCTGACACGAGAAATCTAGAGGTAAAACTTCTGACCTGACAAGAGATTTAGAGGTAATATCTCTGACCTGACATAAGAAATCGAGAAGTAAAACCTCTCACCTGACACTAGAGATATAGATGGAAAACCTCTGACCAGACGAGAGATTTAGAGGTAAAACCTCTGACCTGACACGGGAGATTTAGAGGTAAAACCTCTGACCTGACACGGGAGATTTAGAGGTAAAACCTCTGACCTGACACGGGAGATTTAGAGGTAAAACCTATGACCTGACACGAGAAATTTAGAGGTAAAACCTCTGACCTGACAAGAGATTTAGAGGTAAAATCTCTGACCTGACACGAGAGATTTAGAGGTAAAATATCTGACCTGACACGAGAGATATAAAGGTAAAACCTCTGACCTGACACGAGAAATCTAGAGGTAAAACTTCTGACCTGAAAAGAGATTTAGAGGTAAAATCTCTGACCTGACATGAGAAATCGAGAAGTAAAACCTCTCACCTGACACTAGAGATATAGATGTGAAACCTCTGACCAGACGAGAGATTTAGAGGTAAAACCTCTGACCTGACACGAGAGATTGAGAGGTAAAACCTATGACCTGACACGGGAGATTTAGAGGCAAAACCTCTGACCTGACATGGGAGATTTAGAGGTAAAACCTCTGACCTGACACGGGATATTTAGAGGTAAAACCTCTGACCTGACACGGGAGATTTAGAGGTAAAACCTCTGACCTGACACGAAAGACCTAACGGTAAAACCTCTGACCTGACACGGGAGATTTAGAGGTAAAACCTCGGATCTGACACGGAAGATTGAGAGGTAAAACCTCTGACCTGACACGGAAGATTGAGAGGTAAAACCTCTGACCTGACACGGGAAATTTAGAGGTAAAACCTCTGACCTGACACGGAAGATTTAGAGGTAAAACCTCTGACCTGACACGAAAGATTCAGAGGTAAAACGTCTGACCTGACACGAGAGATCTAGAAGTAAAACCAATGACCTGACACGAGAGATATTGAGGTAAAACCTCTGACCTGACACGAGAGATTTAGAGGAAAAACCTCTGACCTGACACGGGAGATTTAGAGGTAAAACCTCTGACCTGACATGGGAGATTTAGAGGTAAAACCTATGACCTGACACGAGAGATTTAGAGGTAAAACCTCTGACCTGACAAGATATTTAGAGGTAAAATCTCTGACCTGACACGAGAGATTTAGAGGTAAAATCTCTGACCTGACACGAGAGATATAAAGGTAAAACCTCTGACCTGACACGAGAAATCTAGAGGTAAAACTTCTGACCTGACAAGAGATTTAGAGGTAATATCTCTGACCTGACATAAGAAATCGAGAAGTAAAACCTCTCACCTGACACTAGAGATATAGATGGAAAACCTCTGACCAGACGAGAGATTTAGAGGTAAAACCTCTGACCTGACACGAGAGATTGAGAGGTAAAACCTATGACCTGACACGGGAGATCTAGAGGTAAAACCTCTGACCTGACACGAGAAATTTAGAGGTAAAACATCTGACCTGACACGAGAGATTTAGAGGAAAAACCTCTGACCTGACATGAGAGATTTAGATGTAAAACCTCTGATCTGACACGAGAGATCTAGAGGTAAAACCTCTGACCTGACACGGGAGATTTAGAGGTAAAACCTCTGACCTGACACGGGAGATTTAGAGGTAAACCCTCTGACCTGACACAAGAGATGTAGAGGTAAAACCTCTGACCTGACACGAAAGATCTAAAGGTAAAACCTCTGACCTGACACGAGATTTAGAGGTAAAACCTCTGACCTGACACGGGAGATTTAGAGGTAAAACCTCTGACCTGACACGAAAGATCTAACGGTAAAACCTCTGACCTGACACGGGATATTTAGAGGTAAAACCTCTGACCTGACACGAGAGATCTAGAAGTAAAACCTCTGACCTGACACGAGAGATTTAGAGGTAAAACTTCTGACCTGACACGAGAGATTTAGAGGTAAAACCTCTGACCTGACACGAGAGATAGAGGTAAAACCTCTGACCTGACACGGGAGATTTAGAGGTAAAACCTCTGACCTGACACGGGAGATTTAGAGGTAAAACCTCTGACCTGACACGGGAGATTTAGAGGTAAAACCTATGACCTGACACGAGAAATTTAGAGGTAAAACCTCTGACCTGACAAGAGATTTAGAGGTAAAATCTCTGACCTGACACGAGAGATTTAGAGGTAAAATATCTGACCTGACACGAGAGATATAAAGGTAAAACCTCTGACCTGACACGAGAAATCTAGAGGTAAAACTTCTGACCTGACAAGAGATTTAGAGGGAAAATCTCTGACCTGACATGAGAAATCGAGAAGTAAAACCTCTCACCTGACACTAGAGATATAGATGTAAAACCTCTGACCAGACGAGAGATTTAGAGGTAAAACCTCTGACCTGACACGAGAGATTGAGAGGTAAAACCTATGACCTGACACGGGAAATTTAGAGGCAAAACCTCTGACCTGACATGGGAGATTTAGAGGTAAAACCTCTGACCTGACACGGGAGATCTAGAGGTAAAACCTCTGACCTGACACGAGAGATTGAGGAAAAACCTCTGACCTGACACGGGATATTTAGAGGTAAAACCTCTGACCTGACACGGAAGATTTAGAGGTAAAACCTCTGACCTGACACGAAAGATTCAGAGGTAAAACCTCTGACCTGACACGAGAGATCTAGAAGTAAAACATCTGACCTTACACTAGAGATTGAGGTAAAACTTCTGACCTGACACGAGAGATTTAGAGGTAAAACCTCTGACCTGACACGAGAGATAGAGGTAAAACCTCTGACCTGACACGGGAGATTTCGAGGCAAAACCTCTGACCTGACATGGGAGATTTAGAGGTAAAACCTCTGACCTGACACGGGAGATCTAGAGGTAAAACCTCTGACCTGACACGGAAGATTGAGAGGTAAAACCTCTGACCTGACACGGAAGATTGAGAGGTAAAACCTCTGACCTGACACGGGATATTTAGAGGTAAAACCTCTGACCTGACACGGGAGATTTAGAGGTAAAACCTATGACCTGACACGAGAAATTTAGAGGTAAAACCTCTGACCTGACAAGAGATTTAGAGGTAAAATCTCTGACCTGACACGAGAGATTTAGAGGTAAAATATCTGACCTGACACGAGAGATATAAAGGTAAAACCTCTGACCTGACACGAGAAATCTAGAGGTAAAACTTCTGACCTGACAAGAGATTTAGAGGTAAAATCTCTGACCTGACATGAGAAATCGAGAAGTAAAACCTCTCACCTGACACTAGAGATATAGATGTAAAACCTCTGACCAGACGAGATTTAGAGGTAAAACCTCTGACCTGACACGAGAGATTGAGAGGTAAAACCTATGACCTGACACGGGAGATTTAGAGGCAAAACCTCTGACCTGACATGGGAGATTTAGAGGTAAAACCTCTGACCTGACACGGGAGATCTAGAGGTAAAACCTCTGACCTGACACGAGAGATTTAGAGGAAAAACCTCTGACCTGACACGGGATATTTAGAGGTAAAACCTCTGACCTGACACGGAAGATTTAGAGGTAAAACCTCTGACCTGACACGAAAGATTCAGAGGTAAAACCTCTGACCTGACACGAGAGATCTAGAAGTAAAACATCTGACCTTACACTAGAGATTTAGAGGTAAAACTTCTGACCTGACACGAGAGATTTAGAGGTAAAACCTCTGACCTGACACGAGAGATAGAGGTAAAACCTCTGACCTGACACGGGAGATTTAGAGGCAAAACCTCTGACCTGACATGGGAGATTTAGAGGTAAAACCTCTGACCTGACACGGGAGATCTAGAGGTAAAACCTCTGACCTGACACGGAAGATTGAGAGGTAAAACCTCTGAACTGACACGGAAGATTGAGAGGTAAAACCTCTGACCTGACACGGAATATTTAGAGGTAAAACCTCTGACCTGACACGGAAGATTTAGAGGTAAAACCTCTGACCTGACACGAAAGATTCAGAGGTAAAACGTCTGACCTGACACGAGAGATCTAGAAGCAAAACCTCTGACCTGACACGAGAGATTTAGAGGTAAAACTTCTGACCTGACACGAGAGATTTAGAGGTAAAACCTCTGACCTGACACGAGAGATAGAGGTAAAACCTCTGACCTGACACGGGAGATTTAGAGGTAAAACCTCTGACCTGACATGGGAGATTTAGAGGTAAAACCTATGACCTGACACGAGAGATTTAGAGGTAAAACCTCTGACCTGACAAGAGATTTAGAGGTAAAATCTCTGACCTGACACGAGAGATTTAGAGGTAAAATCTCTGACCTGACACGAGAGATATAAAGGTAAAACCTCTGACCTGACACGAGAAATCTAGAGGTAAAACTTCTGACCTGACAAGAGATTTAGAGGTAAAATCTCTGACCTGACATGAGAAATCGAGAAGTAAAACCTCTTACCTGACACTAGAGATATAGATGTAAAACCTCTGACCAGACGAGAGATTTAGAGGTAAAATCTCTGACCTGACACGAGAGATTGAGGTAAAACCTATGACCTGACACGGGAGATCTAGAGGTAAAACATCTGACTTGACACGAGAGATCTAGAGGTAAAACCTCTGACCTGACACGAGAAATTTAGAGGTAAAACATCTGACCTGACACGAGAGATTTAGCGGAAAAACCTCTGACCTGACAGGAGAGATTTAGATGTAAAACCTCTGACCTGACACGAGAGATCTAGAGGTAAAACCTCTGACCTGACACGGGAGATTTAGAGGTAAAACCTCTGACCTGACACGGGAGATTTAGAGGTAAACCCTCTGACCTGACACAAGAGATGTAGAGGTAAAACCTCTGACCTGACACGAAAGATCTAAAGGTAAAACCTCTGACCTGACACGAGATTTAGAGGTAAAACCTCTGACCTGACATGGGAGATTTAGAGGTAAAACCTCTGACCTGAAACGAGAGATTTAGAGGTAAAACCTCTGACCTGACACGAGAGATTTAGAGGTAAAACCTCTGACCTGACACGAGAGATCTAAAGGTAAAACCTCTGACCTGACATGAGAAATCGAGAGGTAGAACCTCTCACCTGACATGAGAGATATAGAGGTAAAACCTATGACCTGGCACGGGATATTTAGAGGTAAAACCTCTGACCTGACACGGGAGATTTAGAGGTAAAACCTCTGACCTGACACGAAAGATCTAACGGTAAAACCTCTGACCTGACACGGGAGATTTAGAGGTAAAACCTCGGACCTGACACGGAAGATTGAGAGGTAAAACCTCTGACCTGACACGGAAGATTGAGAGGTAAAACCTCTGACCTGACACGGGATATTTAGAGGTAAAACCTCTGACCTGACACGGAAGATTTAGAGGTAAAACCTCTGACCTGACACGAAAGATTCAGAGGTAAAACGTCTGACCTGACACGAGAGATCTAGAAGTAAAACCAATGACCTGACACGAGAGATATTGAGGTAAAACCTCTGACCTGACACGAGAGATTTAGAGGTAAAACCTCTGACCTGACACGAGAGATAGAGGTAAAACCTCTGACCTGACACGGGAGATTCAGAGGTAAAACCTCTGACCTGACATGGGAGATTTAGAGGTAAAACTTCTGACCTGACACGAGAGATTTAGAGGTAAAACCTCTGACCTGACACGAGAGATAGAGGTAAAACCTCTGACCTGACACGGGAGATTTAGAGGTAAAATCTCTGACCTGACATGGGAGATTTAGAGGTAAAACCTATGACCTGACACGAGAGATTTAGAGGTAAAACCTCTGACCTGACAAGAGATTTAGAGGTAAAATCTCTGACCTGACACGAGAGATTTAGAGGTAAAATCTCTGACCTGACACGAGAGATATAAAGGTAAAACCTCTGACCTGACACGAGAAATCTAGAGGTAAAACTTCTGACCTGACAAGAGATTTAGAGGTAAAATCTCTGACCTGACATGAGAAATCGAGAAGTAAAACCTCTTACCTGACACTAGAGATATAGATGTAAAACCTCTGACCATACGAGAGATTTAGAGGTAAAATCTCTGACCTGACACGAGAGATTGAGGTAAAACCTATGACCTGACACGGGAGATCTAAAGGTAAAACATCTGACTTGACACGAGAGATCTAGAGGTAAAACCTCTGACCTGACACGAGAAATTTAGAGGTAAAACATCTGACCTGACACGAGAGATTTAGCGGAAAAACCTCTGACCTGACAGGAGAGATTTAGATGTAAAACCTCTGACCTGACACGAGAGATCTAGAGGTAAAACCTCTGACCTGACACGGGAGATTTAGAGGTAAAACCTCTGACCTGACACGGGAGATTTAGAGGTAAACCCTCTGACCTGACACAAGAGATGTAGAGGTAAAACCTCTGACCTGACACGAAAGATCTAAAGGTAAAACCTCTGACCTGACACGAGATTTAGAGGTAAAACCTCTGACCTGACATGGGAGATTTAGAGGTAAAACCTCTGACCTGAAACGAGAGATTTAGAGGTAAAACCTCTGACCTGACACGAGAGATTTAGAGGTAAAACCTCTGACCTGACACGAGAGATCTAAAGGTAAAACCTCTGACCTGACATGAGAAATCGAGAGGTAGAACCTCTCACCTGACATGAGAGATATAGAGGTAAAACCTATGACCTGGCACGGGATATTTACAGGTAAAACCTCTGACCTGACACCGGAGATTTAGAGGTAAAACCTCTGACCTGACACGAAAGATCTAACGGTAAAAAATCTGACCTGACACGGGAGATTTAGAGGTAAAACCTCGGACCTGACACGGAAGATTGAGAGGTAAAACCTCTGACCTGACACGGAAGATTGAGAGGTAAAACCTCTGACCTGACACGGGATATTTAGAGGTAAAACCTCTGACCTGACACGGAAGATTTAGAGGTAAAACCTCTGACCTGACACGAAAGATTCAGAGGTAAAACGTCTGACCTGACACGAGAGATAGAGGTAAAACCTCTGACCTGACACGGGAGATTCAGAGGTAAAACCTCTGACCTGACATGGGAGATTTAGAGGTAAAACCTATGACCTGACACGAGAGATTTAGAGGTAAAACCTCTGACCTGACAAGAGATTTTGAGGTAAAATCTCTGACCTGACACGAGAGATTTAGAGGTAAAATCTCTGACCTGACACGAGAGATATAAAGGTAAAACCTCTGACCTGACACGAGAAATCTAGAGGTAAAACTTCTGACCTGACAAGAGATTTAGAGGTAAAATCTCTGACCTGACATGAGAAATCGAGAAGTAAAACCTCTCACCTGACACTAGAGATATAGATGTAAAACCTCTGACCAGACGAGAGATTTAGAGGTAAAACCTCTGACCTGACACGAGAGATTGAGAGGTAAAACCTATGACCTGACACGGGAGATCTAGAGGTAAAACCTCTGACCTGACACGAGAAATTTAGAGGTAAAACATCTGACCTGACACGAGAGATTTAGAGGAAAAACCTCTGACCTGACACGAGAGATTTAGATGTAAAACCTCTGACCTGACACGAGAGATTTAGAGGTAAAACCTCTGACCTGAAACGAGAGATTTAGAGGTAAAACCTCTGACCTGACACGAGAGATTTAGAGGTAAAACCTCTGACCTGACACGAGAGATCTAAAGGTAAAACCTCTGACCTGACATGAGAAATCGAGAGGTAGAACCTCTCACCTGACATGAGAGATTTAGAGGTAAAACCTCTGACCTGAAACGAGAGATTTAGAGGTAAAACCTCTGACCTGACACGAGAGATTTAGAGGTAAAACCTCTGACCTGACACGGGAGATTGAGAGGTAAAACCTCTGACCTGACACGAGAGATCTAAAAGTAAAACCTCTGACCTGACACGAGATTTAGAGGTAAAACCTCTGACCTGACACGAGAGATTTAGAGGTAAAACCTCGGACCTGACACGGAAGATTGAGAGGTAAAACCTCTGACCTGACACGGAAGATTGAGAGGTAAAACCTCTGACCTGACACGGGATATTTAGAGGTAAAACCTCTGACCTGACACGGAAGATTTAGAGGTAAAACCTCTGACCTGACACGAAAGATTCAGAGGTAAAACGTCTGACCTGACACGAGAGATCTAGAAGTAAAACCAATGACCTGACACGAGAGATATTGAGGTAAAACCTCTGACCTGACACGAGAGATTTAGAGGTAAAACCTCTGACCTGACACGAGAGATAGAGGTAAAACCTCTGACCTGACACGGGAGATTCAGAGGTAAAACCTCTGACCTGACATGGGAGATTTAGAGGTAAAACTTCTGACCTGACACGAGAGATTTAGAGGTAAAACCTCTGACCTGACACGAGAGATAGAGGTAAAACCTCTGACCTGACACGGGAGATTTAGAGGTAAAACCTCTGACCTGACATGGGAGATTTAGAGGTAAAACCTATGACCTGACACGAGAGATTTAGAGGTAAAACCTCTGACCTGACAAGAGATTTAGAGGTAAAATCTCTGACCTGACACGAGAGATTTAGAGGTAAAATCTCTGACCTGACACGAGAGATATAAAGGTAAAACCTCTGACCTGACACGAGAAATCTAGAGGTAAAACTTCTGACCTGACAAGAGATTTAGAGGTAAAATCTCTGACCTGACATGAGAAATCGAGAAGTAAAACCTCTTACCTGACACTAGAGATATAGATGTAAAACCTCTGACCAGACGAGAGATTTAGAGGTAAAATCTCTGACCTGACACGAGAGATTGAGGTAAAACCTATGACCTGACACGGGAGATCTAGAGGTAAAACATCTGACTTGACACGAGAGATCTAGAGGTAAAACCTCTGACCTGACACGAGAAATTTAGAGGTAAAACATCTGACCTGACACGAGAGATTTAGCGGAAAAACCTCTGACCTGACAGGAGAGATTTAGATGTAAAACCTCTGACCTGACACGAGAGATCTAGAGGTAAAACCTCTGACCTGACACGGGAGATTTAGAGGTAAAACCTCTGACCTGACACGGGAGATTTAGAGGTAAACCCTCTGACCTGACACAAGAGATGTAGAGGTAAAACCTCTGACCTGACACGAAAGATCTAAAGGTAAAACCTCTGACCTGACACGAGATTTAGAGGTAAAACCTCTGACCTGACATGGGAGATTTAGAGGTAAAACCTCTGACCTGAAACGAGAGATTTAGAGGTAAAACCTCTGACCTGACACGAGAGATTTAGAGGTAAAACCTCTGACCTGACACGAGAGATCTAAAGGTAAAACCTCTGACCTGACATGAGAAATCGAGAGGTAGAACCTCTCACCTGACATGAGAGATATAGAGGTAAAACCTATGACCTGGCACGGGATATTTAGAGGTAAAACCTCTGACCTGACACGGGAGATTTAGAGGTAAAACCTCTGACCTGACACGAAAGATCTAACGGTAAAACCTCTGACCTGACACGGGAGATTTAGAGGTAAAACCTCGGACCTGACACGGAAGATTGAGAGGTAAAACCTCTGACCTGACACGGAAGATTGAGAGGTAAAACCTCTGACCTGACACGGGATATTTAGAGGTAAAACCTCTGACCTGACACGGAAGATTTAGAGGTAAAACCTCTGACCTGACACGAAAGATTCAGAGGTAAAACGTCTGACCTGACACGAGAGATCTAGAAGTAAAACCAATGACCTGACACGAGAGATATTGAGGTAAAACCTCTGACCTGACACGAGAGATTTAGAGGTAAAACCTCTGACCTGACACGAGAGATAGAGGTAAAACCTCTGACCTGACACGGGAGATTCAGAGGTAAAACCTCTGACCTGACATGGGAGATTTAGAGGTAAAACCTATGACCTGACACGAGAGATTTAGAGGTAAAACCTCTGACCTGACAAGAGATTTTGAGGTAAAATCTCTGACCTGACACGAGAGATTTAGAGGTAAAATCTCTGACCTGACACGAGAGATATAAAGGTAAAACCTCTGACCTGACACGAGAAATCTAGAGGTAAAACTTCTGACCTGACAAGAGATTTAGAGGTAAAATCTCTGACCTGACATGAGAAATCGAGAAGTAAAACCTCTCACCTGACACTAGAGATATAGATGTAAAACCTCTGACCAGACGAGAGATTTAGAGGTAAAACCTCTGACCTGACACGAGAGATTGAGAGGTAAAACCTATGACCTGACACGGGAGATCTAGAGGTAAAACCTCTGACCTGACACGAGAAATTTAGAGGTAAAACATCTGACCTGACACGAGAGATTTAGAGGAAAAACCTGACCTGACACGAGAGATTTAGATGTAAAACCTCTGACCTGACACGAGAGATTTAGAGGTAAAACCTCGGACCTGACACGGAAGATTGAGAGGTAAAACCTCTGACCTGACACGGAAGATTGAGAGGTAAAACCTCTGACCTGACACGGGATATTTAGAGGTAAAACCTCTGACCTGACACGGAAGATTTAGAGGTAAAACCTCTGACCTGACACGAAAGATTCAGAGGTAAAACGTCTGACCTGACACGAGAGATCTAGAAGTAAAACCAATGACCTGACACGAGAGATATTGAGGTAAAACCTCTGACCTGACACGAGAGATTTAGAGGTAAAACCTCTGACCTGACACGAGAGATAGAGGTAAAACCTCTGACCTGACACGGGAGATTCAGAGGTAAAACCTCTGACCTGACATGGGAGATTTAGAGGTAAAACCTATGACCTGACACGAGAGATTTAGAGGTAAAACCTCTGACCTGACAAGAGATTTTGAGGTAAAATCTCTGACCTGACACGAGAGATTTAGAGGTAAAATCTCTGACCTGACACGAGAGATATAAAGGTAAAACCTCTGACCTGACACGAGAAATCTAGAGGTAAAACTTCTGACCTGACAAGAGATTTAGAGGTAAAATCTCTGACCTGACATGAGAAATCGAGAAGTAAAACCTCTCACCTGACACTAGAGATATAGATGTAAAACCTCTGACCAGACGAGAGATTTAGAGGTAAAACCTCTGACCTGACACGAGAGATTGAGAGGTAAAACCTATGACCTGACACGGGAGATCTAGAGGTAAAACCTCTGACCTGACACGAGAAATTTAGAGGTAAAACATCTGACCTGACACGAGAGATTTAGAGGAAAAACCTCTGACCTGACACGAGAGATTTAGATGTAAAACCTCTGACCTGACACGAGAGATCTAGAGGTAAAACCTCTGACCTGACACGGGAGATTTAGAGGTAAAACCTCTGACCTGACACGGGAGATTTAGAGGTAAACCCTCTGACCTGACACAAGAGATGTAGAGGTAAAACCTCTGACCTGACACGAAAGATCTAAAGGTAAAACCTATGACCTGACACGAGATTTAGAGGTAAAACCTCTGACCTGACATGGGAGATTTAGAGGTAAAACCTCTGACCTGAAACGAGAGATTTAGAGCTAAAACCTCTGACCTGACACGAGAGATTTAGAGGTAAAACCTCTGACCTGACACGGGAGATTGAGGTAAAACCTCTGACCTGACACGAGAGATCTAAAGGTAAAACCTCTGACCTGACATGAGAAATCGAGAGGTAGAACCTCTCACCTGACATGAGAGATATAGAGGTAAAACCTCTGACCTGACACGGGATATTTAGAGGTAAAACCTATGACCTGACACGGGAGATCTAGAGGTAAAACATCTGACTTGACACGAGAGATCTAGAGGTAAAACCTCTGACCTGACACGAGAAATTTAGAGGTAAAACATCTGACCTGACACGAGAGATTTAGCGGAAAAACCTCTGACCTGACAGGAGAGATTTAGATGTAAAACCTCTGACCTGACACGAGAGATCTAGAGGTAAAACCTCTGACCTGACACGGGAGATTTAGAGGTAAAACCTCTGACCTGACACGGGAGATTTAGAGGTAAACCCTCTGACCTGACACAAGAGATGTAGAGGTAAAACCTCTGACCTGACACGAAAGATCTAAAGGTAAAACCTCTGAACTGACACGAGATTTAGAGGTAAAACCTCTGACCTGACATGGGAGATTTAGAGGTAAAACCTCTGACCTGAAACGAGAGATTTAGAGGTAAAACCTCTGACCTGACACGAGAGATTTAGAGGTAAAACCTCTGACCTGACACGAGAGATCTAAAGGTAAAACCTCTGACCTGACATGAGAAATCGAGAGGTAGAACCTCTCACCTGACATGAGAGATATAGAGGTAAAACCTATGACCTGGCACGGGATATTTAGAGGTAAAACCTCTGACCTGACACGGGAGATTTAGAGGTAAAACCTCTGACCTGACACGAAAGATCTAACGGTAAAACCTCTGACCTGACACGGGAGATTTAGAGGTAAAACCTCGGACCTGACACGGAAGATTGAGAGGTAAAACCTCTGACCTGACACGGAAGATTGAGAGGTAAAACCTCTGACCTGACACGGGATATTTAGAGGTAAAACCTCTGACCTGACACGGAAGATTTAGAGGTAAAACCTCTGACCTGACACGAAAGATTCAGAGGTAAAACGTCTGACCTGACACGAGAGATCTAGAAGTAAAACCAATGACCTGACACGAGAGATATTGAGGTAAAACCTCTGACCTGACACGAGAGATTTAGAGGTAAAACCTCTGACCTGACACGAGAGATAGAGGTAAAACCTCTGACCTGACACGGGAGATTCAGAGGTAAAACCTCTGACCTGACATGGGAGATTTAGAGGTAAAACCTATGACCTGACACGAGAGATTTAGAGGTAAAACCTCTGACCTGACAATAGATTTAGAGGTAAAATCTCTGACCTGACACGAGAGATATAAAGGTAAAACCTCTGACCTGACACGAGAAATCTAGAGGTAAAACTTCTGACCTGACAAGAGATTTAGAGGTAAAATCTCTGACCTGACATGAGAAATCGAGAAGTAAAACCTCTCACCTGACACTAGAGATATAGATGAAAAACCTCTGACCAGACGAGAGATTTAGAGGTAAAACCTCTGACCTGACACGAGAGATTGAGAGGTAAAACCTATGACCTGACACGGGAGATCTAGAGGTAAAACCTCTGACCTGACACGAGAAATTTAGAGGTAAAACATCTGACCTGACACGAGAGATTTAGAGGAAAAACCTCTGACCTGACACGAGAGATTTAGATGTAAAACCTCTGACCTGACACGAGAGATCTAGAGGTAAAACTTCTGACCTGACACGGGAGATTTAGAGGTAAAACCTCTGACCTGACACGGGAGATTTAGAGGTAAACCCTCTGACCTGACACAAGAGATGTAGAGGTAAAACCTCTGACCTGACACGAAAGATCTAAAGGTAAAACCTCTGAACTGACACGAGATTTAGAGGTAAAACCTCTGACCTGACATGGGAGATTTAGAGGTAAAACCTCTGACCTGAAACGAGAGATTTAGAGGTAAAACCTCTGACCTGACACGAGAGATTTAGAGGTAAAACCTCTGACCTGACACGAGAGATCTAAAGGTAAAACCTCTGACCTGACATGAGAAATCGAGAGGTAGAACCTCTCACCTGACATGAGAGATATAGAGGTAAAACCTATGACCTGGCACGGGATATTTAGAGGTAAAACCTCTGACCTGACACGGGAGATTTAGAGGTAAAACCTCTGACCTGACACGAAAGATCTAACGGTAAAACCTCTGACCTGACACGGGAGATTTAGAGGTAAAACCTCGGACCTGACACGGAAGATTGAGAGGTAAAACCTCTGACCTGACACGGAAGATTGAGAGGTAAAACCTCTGACCTGACACGGGATATTTAGAGGTAAAACCTCTGACCTGACACGGAAGATTTAGAGGTAAAACCTCTGACCTGACACGAAAGATTCAGAGGTAAAACGTCTGACCTGACACGAGAGATCTAGAAGTAAAACCAATGACCTGACACGAGAGATATTGAGGTAAAACCTCTGACCTGACACGAGAGATTTAGAGGTAAAACCTCTGACCTGACACGAGAGATAGAGGTAAAACCTCTGACCTGACACGGGAGATTCAGAGGTAAAACCTCTGACCTGACATGGGAGATTTAGAGGTAAAACCTATGACCTGACACGAGAGATTTAGAGGTAAAACCTCTGACCTGACAATAGATTTAGAGGTAAAATCTCTGACCTGACACGAGAGATATAAAGGTAAAACCTCTGACCTGACACGAGAAATCTAGAGGTAAAACTTCTGACCTGACAAGAGATTTAGAGGTAAAATCTCTGACCTGACATGAGAAATCGAGAAGTAAAACCTCTCACCTGACACTAGAGATATAGATGTAAAACCTCTGACCAGACGAGAGATTTAGAGGTAAAACCTCTGACCTGACACGAGAGATTGAGAGGTAAAACCTATGACCTGACACGGGAGATCTAGAGGTAAAACCTCTGACCTGACACGAGAAATTTAGAGGTAAAACATCTGACCTGACACGAGAGATTTAGAGGAAAAACCTCTGACCTGACACGAGAGATTTAGATGTAAAACCTCTGACCTGACACGAGAGATCTAGAGGTAAAACTTCTGACCTGACACGGGAGATTTAGAGGTAAAACCTCTGACCTGACACGGGAGATTTAGAGGTAAACCCTCTGACCTGACACAAGAGATGTAGAGGTAAAACCTCTGACCTGACACGAAAGATCTAAAGGTAAAACCTATGACCTGACACGAGATTTAGAGGTAAAACCTCTGACCTGACATGGGAGATTTAGAGGTAAAACCTCTGACCTGAAACGAGAGATTTAGAGGTAAAACCTCTGACCTGACACGAGAGATTTAGAGGTAAAACCTCTGACCTGACACGGGAGATTGAGAGGTAAAACCTCTGACCTGACACGAGAGATCTAAAGGTAAAACCTCTGACCTGACATGAGAAATCGAGAGGTAGAACCTCTCACCTGACATGAGAGATATAGAGGTAAAACCTCTGACCTGACACGGGATATTTAGAGGTAAAACCTCTGACCTGACACGGGAGATTTAGAGGTAAAACCTCTGACCTGACACGAAAGATCTAACGGTAAAACCTCTGACCTGACACGGGAGATTTAGAGGTAAAACCTCGGACCTGACACGGAAGATTGAGAGGTAAAACCTCTGACCTGACACGGAAGATTGAGAGGTAAAACCTCTGACCTGACACGAAAGATTCAGAAGTAAAACGTCTGACCTGACACGGGATATTTAGAGGTAAAACCTCTGACCTGACACGAAAGATTCAGAGGTAAAACGTCTGACCTGACACGGGAGATTGAGAGGTAAAACCTCTGACCTGACACGCGAGATCTAGAAGTAAAACCTCTGACCTGACACGAGAGATTTAGAGGTAAAACTTATGACCTGACACGAGAGATTTAGAGGTAAAACCTCTGACCTGACACGAGAGATAGAGGTAAAACCTCTGACCTGACACGGGAGATTTAGAGGTAAAACCTCTGACCTGACACGGGAGATTTAATGGTAAAACCTCTGACCTGACACGGGAGATTTAGAGGTAAAACCTATGACCTGACACGAGAAATTTAGAGGTAAAACCTCTGACCTGACAAGAGATTTAAAGGTAAAATCTCTGACCTGACACGAGAGATTTAGAGGTAAAATATCTGACCTGACACGAGAGATATAAAGGTAAAACCTCTGACCTGACATGGGAGATTTAGAGGTAAAACCTATGACCTGACACGGGAGATTTAGAGGCAAAACCTCTGACCAGACGAGAGATTTAGAGGTAAAACCTCTGACCTGACACGAGAGATTGAGAGGTAAAACCTATGACCTGACACGGGAGATTTAGAGGCAAAACCTCTGACCTGACATGGGAGATTTAGAGGTAAAACCTCTGACCTGACACGGGATATTTAGAGGTAAAACCTCTGACCTGACACGGGAGATTTAGAGGTAAAACCTCTGACCTGACACGAAAGATCTAACGGTAAAACCTCTGACCTGACACGGGAGATTTAGAGGTAAAACCTCGGACCTGACACGGAAGATTGAGAGGTAAAACCTCTGACCTGACACGAAAGATCTAACGGTAAAACCTCTGACCTGACACGGGAGATTTAGAGGTAAAACCTCGGACCTGACACGGAAGATTGAGAGGTAAAACCTCTGACCTGACACGGAAGATTGAGAGGTAAAACCTCTGACCTGACACGGGATATTTAGAGGTAAAACCTCTGACCTGACACGAAAGATTCAGAGGTAAAACGTCTGACCTGACACGAGAGATCTAGAAGTAAAACCAATGACCTGACACGAGAGATATTGAGGTAAAACCTCTGACCTGACACGAGAGATTTAGAGGTAAAACCTCTGACCTGACACGAGAGATAGAGGTAAAACCTCTGACCTGACACGGGAGATTCAGAGGTAAAACCTCTGACCTGACATGGGAGATTTAGAGGTAAAACCTATGACCTGACACGAGAGATTTAGAGGTAAAACCTCTGACCTGACAATAGATTTAGAGGTAAAATCTCTGACCTGACACGAGAGATTTAGAGGTAAAATCTCTGACCTGACACGAGAGATATAAAGGTAAAACCTCTGACCTGACACGAGAAATCTAGAGGTAAAACTTCTGACCTGACAAGAGATTTAGAGGTAAAATCTCTGACCTGACATGAGAAATCGAGAAGTAAAACCTCTCACCTGACACTAGAGATATAGATGTAAAACCTCTGACCAGACGAGAGATTTAGAGGTAAAACCTCTGACCTGACACGAGAGATTGAGAGGTAAAACCTATGACCTGACACGGGAGATCTAGAGGTAAAACCTCTGACCTGACACGAGAAATTTAGAGGTAAAACATCTGACCTGACACGAGAGATTTAGAGGAAAAACCTCTGACCTGACACGAGAGATTTAGATGTAAAACCTCTGACCTGACACGAGAGATCTAGAGGTAAAACTTCTGACCTGACACGGGAGATTTAGAGGTAAAACCTCTGACCTGACACGGGAGATTTAGAGGTAAACCCTCTGACCTGACACAAGAGATGTAGAGGTAAAACCTCTGACCTGACACGAAAGATCTAAAGGTAAAACCTATGACCTGACACGAGATTTAGAGGTAAAACCTCTGACCTGACATGGGAGATTTAGAGGTAAAACCTCTGACCTGAAACGAGAGATTTAGAGGTAAAACCTCTGACCTGACACGAGAGATTTAGAGGTAAAACCTCTGACCTGACACGGGAGATTGAGAGGTAAAACCTCTGACCTGACACGAGAGATCTAAAGGTAAAACCTCTGACCTGACATGAGAAATCGAGAGGTAGAACCTCTCACCTGACATGAGAGATATAGAGGTAAAACCTCTGACCTGACACGGGATATTTAGAGGTAAAACCTCTGACCTGACACGGGAGATTTAGAGGTAAAACCTCTGACCTGACACGAAAGATCTAACGGTAAAACCTCTGACCTGACACGGGAGATTTAGAGGTAAAACCTCGGACCTGACACGGAAGATTGAGAGGTAAAACCTCTGACCTGACACGGAAGATTGAGAGGTAAAACCTCTGACCTGACACGAAAGATTCAGAGGTAAAACGTCTGACCTGACACGGGATATTTAGAGGTAAAACCTCTGACCTGACACGAAAGATTCAGAGGTAAAACGTCTGACCTGACACGGGAGATTGAGAGGTAAAACCTCTGACCTGACACGAGAGATCTAGAAGTAAAACCTCTGACCTGACACGAGAGATTTAGAGGTAAAACTTATGACCTGACACGAGAGATTTAGAGGTAAAACCTCTGACCTGACACGAGAGATAGAGGTAAAACCTCTGACCTGACACGGGAGATTTAGAGGTAAAACCTCTGACCTGACACGGGAGATTTAGAGGTAAAACCTCTGACCTGACACGGGAGATTTAGAGGTAAAACCTATGACCTGACACGAGAAATTTAGAGGTAAAACCTCTGACCTGACAAGAGATTTAAAGGTAAAATCTCTGACCTGACACGAGAGATTTAGAGGTAAAATATCTGACCTGACACGAGAGATATAAAGGTAAAACCTCTGACCTGACATGGGAGATTTAGAGGTAAAACCTATGACCTGACACGGGAGATTTAGAGGCAAAACCTCTGACCAGACGAGAGATTTAGAGGTAAAACCTCTGACCTGACACGAGAGATTGAGAGGTAAAACCTATGACCTGACACGGGAGATTTAGAGGCAAAACCTCTGACCTGACATGGGAGATTTAGAGGTAAAACCTCTGACCTGACACGGGATATTTAGAGGTAAAACCTCTGACCTGACACGGGAGATTTAGAGGTAAAACCTCTGACCTGACACGAAAGATCTAACGGTAAAACCTCTGACCTGACACGGGAGATTTAGAGGTAAAACCTCGGACCTGACACGGAAGATTGAGAGGTAAAACCTCTGACCTGACACGGAAGATTGAGAGGTAAAACCTCTGACCTGACACGGGATATTTAGAGGTAAAACCTCTGACCTGACACGGAAGATTTAGAGGTAAAACCTCTGACCTGACACGAAAGATTCAGAGGTAAAACGTCTGACCTGACACGAGAGATCTAGAAGTAAAACCAATGACCTGACACGAGAGATATTGAGGTAAAACCTCTGACCTGACACGAGAGATTTAGAGGTAAAACCTCTGACCTGACACGAGAGATAGAGGTAAAACCTCTGACCTGACACGGGAGATTTAGAGGTAAAACCTCTGACCTGACATGGGAGATTTAGAGGTAAAACCTATGACCTGACACGAGAGATTTAGAGGTAAAACCTCTGACCTGACAAGAGATTTGGAGGTAAAATCTCTGACCTGACACGAGAGATTTAGAGGTAAAATCTCTGACCTGACACGAGAGATATAAAGGTAAAACCTCTGACCTGACACGAGAAATCTAGAGGTAAAACTTCTGACCTGACAAGAGATTTAGAGGTATTTTCTCTGACCTGACATGAGAAATCGAGAAGTAAAACCTCTCACCTGACACTAGAGATATAGATGGAAAACCTCTGACCAGACGATAGATTTAGAGGTAAAACCTCTGACCTGACACGAGAGATTGAGAGGTAAAACCTATGACCTGACACGGGAGATCTAGAGGTAAAACCTCTGACCTGACACGAGAAATTTAGAGGTAAAACATCTGACCTGACACGAGATTTAGAGGTAAAAAGTCTGACCTGACATGGGAGATTTAGAGGTAAAACCTCTGACCTGAAACGAGAGATTTAGAGGTAAAACCTCTGACCTGACACGAGAGATTTAGAGGTAAAACCTCTGACCTGACACGGGAGATTGAGAAGTAAAACCTCTGACCTGACACGAGAGATCTAAAGGTAAAACCTCTGACCTGACATGAGAAATCGAGAGGTAGAACCTCTCACCTGACATGAGAGATATAGAGGTAAAACCTCTGACCTGACACGGGATATTTAGAGGTAAAACCTCTGACCTAACACGGGAGATTTAGAGGTAAAACCTCTGACCTGACACGAAAGATCTAACGGTAAAACCTCTGACCTGACACGGGAGATTTAGAGGTAAAACCTCGGACCTGACACGGAAGATTGAGAGGTAAAACCTCTGACCTGACACGGGATATTTAGAGGTAAAACCTCTGACCTGACACGGGAGATTGAGAGGTAAAACCTCTGACCTGACACGGGAGATTTAGAGGTAAAACATCTGACCTGACACGGGAGATTTAGAGGTAAAACCTCTGACCTGACACGGGAGATTTAGACGTAAAACCTATGACCTGACACGAGAAATTTAGAGGTAAAACCTCTGACCTGACAAGAGATTTAGAGGTAAAATCTCTGACCTGACACGAGAGATTTAGAGGTAAAATATCTGACCTGACACGAGAGATATAAAGGTAAAACCTCTGACCTGACACGAGAGAATGAGAGGTAAAACCTATGACCTGACACGGGAGATTTAGAGGCAAAACCTCTGACCTGACATGGGAGATTTAGAGGTAAAACCTCTGACCTGACACGGGAGATCTAGAGGTAAAACCTCTGACCTGACACGAGAGATTTAGAGGAAAAACCTCTGACCTGACACGGGATATTTAGAGGTAAAACCTCTGACCTGACAGGAGAGATTTAGATGTAAAACCTCTGACCTGACACGAGAGATCTAGAGGTAAAACCTCTGACCTGACACGGGAGAATTAGAGGTAAAACCTCTGACCTGACACGGGAGATTTAGAGGTAAACCCTCTGACCTGACACAAGAGATGTAGAGGTAAAACCTCTGACCTGACACGAAAGATATAAAGGTAAAACCTCTGACCTGACACGAGAAATCTAGAGGTAAAACTTCTGACCTGACAAGAGATTTAGAGGTAAAATCTCTGACCTGACATGAGAAATCGAGAAGTAAAACCTCTCACCTGACACTAGAGATATAGATGTAAAACCTCTGACCAGACGAGAGATTTAGAGGTAAAACCTCTGACCTGACACGAGAGATTGAGAGGTAAAACCTATGACCTGACACGGGAGATCTAGAGGTAAAACCTCTGACCTGACACGAGAAATTTAGAGGTAAAACATCTGACCTGACACGAGAGATTTAGAGGAAAAACCTCTGACCTGACACGAGAGATTTAGATGTAAAACCTCTGACCTGACACGAGAGATCTAGAGGTAAAACCTCTGACCTGACACGGGAGATTTAGAGGTAAAACCTCTGACCTGACACGGGAGATTTAGAGGTAAACCCTCTGACCTGACACAAGAGATGTAGAGGTAAAACCTCTGACCTGACACGAAAGATCTAAAGGTAAAACCTATGACCTGACACGAGATTTAGAGGTAAAACCTCTGACCTGACATGGGAGATTTAGAGGTAAAACCTCTGACCTGAAACGAGAGATTTAGAGGTAAAACCTCTGACCTGACACGAGAGATTTAGAGGTAAAACCTCTGACCTGACACGGGAGATTGAGAGGTAAAACCTCTGACCTGACACGAGAGATCTAAAGGTAAAACCTCTGACCTGACATGAGAAATCGAGAGGTAGAACCTCTCACCTGACATGAGAGATATAGAGGTAAAACCTCTGACCTGACACGGGATATTTAGAGGTAAAACCTCTGACCTGACACGGGAGATTTAGAGGTAAAACCTCTGACCTGACACGAAAGATCTAACGGTAAAACCTCTGACCTGACACGGGAGATTTAGAGGTAAAACCTCTGACCTGACACGGAAGATTGAGAGGTAAAACCTCTGACCTGACACGAAAGATTCAGAGGTAAAACGTCTGACCTGACACGGGATATTTAGAGGTAAAACCTCTGACCTGACACGAAAGATTCAGAGGTAAAACGTCTGACCTGACACGGGAGATTGAGAGGTAAAACCTCTGACCTGACACGAGAGATCTAGAAGTAAAACCTCTGACCTGACACGAGAGATTTAGAGGTAAAACTTATGACCTGACACGAGAGATTTAGAGGTAAAACCTCTGACCTGACACGAGAGATAGAGGTAAAACCTCTGACCTGACACGGGAGATTTAGAGGTAAAACCTCTGACCTGACACGGGAGATTTAGAGGTAAAACCTCTGACCTGACACGGGAGATTTAGAGGTAAAACCTATGACCTGACACGAGAAATTTAGAGGTAAAACCTCTGACCTGACAAGAGATTTAAAGGTCAAATCTCTGACCTGACACGAGAGATTTAGAGGTAAAATATCTGACCTGACACGAGAGATATAAAGGTAAAACCTCTGACCTGACACGAGAAATCTAGAGGTAAAACTTCTGACCTGACAAGAGATTTAGAGGTAAAATCTCTGACCTGACATGAGAAATCGAGAAGTAAAACCTCTCACCTGACACTAGAGATATAGATGTAAAACCTCTGACCAGACGAGAGATTTAGAGGTAAAACCTCTGACCTGACACGAGAGATTGAGAGGTAAAACCTATGACCTGACACGGGAGATTTAGAGGCAAAACCTCTGACCTGACATGGGAGATTTAGAGGTAAAACCTCTGACCTGACACGGGATATTTAGAGGTAAAACCTCTGACCTGACACGGGAGATTTAGAGGTAAAACCTCTGACCTGACACGAAAGATCTAACGGTAAAACCTCTGACCTGACACGGGAGATTTAGAGGTAAAACCTCGGACCTGACACGGAAGATTGAGAGGTAAAACCTCTGACCTGACACGGAAGATTGAGAGGTAAAACCTCTGACCTGACACGGGATATTTAGAGGTAAAACCTCTGACCTGACACGGAAGATTTAGAGGTAAAACCTCTGACCTGACACGAAAGATTCAGAGGTAAAACGTCTGACCTGACACGAGAGATCTAGAAGTAAAACCAATGACCTGACACGAGAGATATTGAGGTAAAACCTCTGACCTGACACGAGAGATTTAGAGGTAAAACCTCTGACCTGACACGAGAGATAGAGGTAAAACCTCTGACCTGACACGGGAGATTTAGAGGTAAAACCTCTGACCTGACATGGGAGATTTAGAGGTAAAACCTATGACCTGACACGAGAGATTTAGAGGTAAAACCTCTGACCTGACAAGAGATTTGGAGGTAAAATCTCTGACCTGACACGAGAGATTTAGAGGTAAAATCTCTGACCTGACACGAGAGATATAAAGGTAAAACCTCTGACCTGACACGAGAAATCTAGAGGTAAAACTTCTGACCTGACAAGAGATTTAGAGGTATTATCTCTGACCTGACATGAGAAATCGAGAAGTAAAACCTCTCACCTGACACTAGAGATATAGATGGAAAACCTCTGACCAGACGATAGATTTAGAGGTAAAACCTCTGACCTGACACGAGAGATTGAGAGGTAAAACCTATGACCTGACACGGGAGATCTAGAGGTAAAACCTCTGACCTGACACGAGAAATTTAGAGGTAAAACATCTGACCTGACACGAGATTTAGAGGTAAAAACTCTGACCTGACATGGGAGATTTAGAGGTAAAACCTCTGACCTGAAACGAGAGATTTAGAGGTAAAACCTCTGACCTGACACGAGAGATTTAGAGGTAAAACCTCTGACCTGACACGGGAGATTGAGAAGTAAAACCTCTGACCTGACACGAGAGATCTAAAGGTAAAACCTCTGACCTGACATGAGAAATCGAGAGGTAGAACCTCTCACCTGACATGAGAGATATAGAGGTAAAACCTCTGACCTGACACGGGATATTTAGAGGTAAAACCTCTGACCTAACACGGGAGATTTAGAGGTAAAACCTCTGACCTGACACGAAAGATCTAACGGTAAAACCTCTGACCTGACACGGGAGATTTAGAGGTAAAACCTCGGACCTGACACGGAATATTGAGAGGTAAAACCTCTGACCTGACACGGGATATTTAGAGGTAAAACCTCTGACCTGACACGGGAGATTGAGAGGTAAAACCTCTGACCTGACACGGGAGATTTAGAGGTAAAACCTCTGACCTGACACGGGAGATTTAGAGGTAAAACCTCTGACCTGACACGGGAGATTTAGACGTAAAACCTATGACCTGACACGAGAAATTTAGAGGTAAAACCTCTGACCTGACAAGAGATTTAGAGGTAAAATCTCTGACCTGACACGAGAGATTTAGAGGTAAAATATCTGACCTGACACGAGAGATATAAAGGTAAAACCTCTGACCTGACACGAGAGAATGAGAGGTAAAACCTATGACCTGACACGGGAGATTTAGAGGCAAAACCTCTGACCTGACATGGGAGATTTAGAGGTAAAACCTCTGACCTGACACGGGAGATCTAGAGGTAAAACCTCTGACCTGACACGAGAGATTTAGAGGAAAAACCTCTGACCTGACACGGGATATTTAGAGGTAAAACCTCTGACCTGACACGGAAGATTTAGAGGTAAAACCTCTGATCTGACACGAAAGATTCAGAGGTAAAACGTCAGACCTGACACGGGAGATTGAGAGGTAAATCCTCTGACCTGACACGAGAGATCTAGAAGTAAAACCTCTGACCTTACACGAGAGATTTAGAGGTAAAACTTCTGACCTGACACGAGAGATTTAGAGGTAAAACCTCTGACCTGACACGAGAGATAAAGGTAAAACCTCTGACCTGACACGGGAGATTTAGAGGCAAAACCTCTGACCTGACATGGGAGATTTAGAGGTAAAACCTCTGACCTGACACGGGAGATCTAGAGGTAAAACCTCTGACCTGACACGGAAGATTGAGAGGTAAAACCTCTGACCTGACACGGAAGATTGAGAGGTAAAACCTCTGAACTGACACGGGATATTTAGAGGTAAAACCTCTGACCTGACACGGAAGATTTAGAGGTAAAACCTCTGACCTGACACGAAAGATTCAGAGGTAAAACGTCTGACCTGACACGAGAGATCTAGAAGTAAAACCTCTGACCTGACACGAGAGATTTAGAGGTAAAACTTCTGACCTGACACGAGAGATTTAGAGGTAAAACCTCTGACCTGACACGAGAGATAGAGGTAAAACCTCTGACCTGACACGGGAGATTTAGAGGCAAAACCTCTGACCTGACATGGGAGATTTAGAGGTAAAACCTATGACCTGACACGAGAGATTTAGAGGTAAAACCTCTGACCTGACAAGAGATTTAGAGGTAAAATCTCTGACCTGACACGAGAGATTTAGAGGTAAAATCTCTGACCTGACACGAGAGATATAAAGGTAAAACCTCTGACCTGACACGAGAAATCTAGAGGTAAAACTTCTGACCTGACAAGAGATTTAGAGGTAAAATCTCTGACCTGACATGAGAAATCGAGAAGTAAAACCTCTCACCTGACACTAGAGATAAAGATGTAAAACCTTTGACCAGACGAGAGATTTAGAGGTAAAACCTCTGACCTGACACGAGAGATTGAGAGGTAAAACCTATGACCTGACACGGGAGATCTAGAGGTAAAACATCTGACTTGACACGAGAGATCTAGAGGTAAAACCTCTGACCTGACACGAGAAATTTAGAGGTAAAACATCTGACCTGACACGAGAGATTTAGAGGAAAAACCTCTGACCTGACACGAGAGATTTAGAGGAAAAACCTCTGACCTGACACGAGAGATTTAGATGTAAAACCTCTGACCTGACACGAGAGATCTAGAGGTAAAACCTCTGACCTGACACGGGAGATTTAGAGGTAAAACCTCTGACCTGACACGGGAGATTTAGAGGCAAAACCTCTGACCTGACATGGGAGATTTAGAGGTAAAACCTATGACCTGACACGAGAGATTTAGAGGTAAAACCTCTGACCTGACAAGAGATTTAGAGGTAAAATCTCTGACCTGACACGAGAGATTTAGAGGTAAAATCTCTGACCTGACACGAGAGATATAAAGGTAAAACCTCTGACCTGACACGAGAAATCTAGAGGTAAAACTTCTGACCTGACAAGAGATTTAGAGGTAAAATCTCTGACCTGACATGAGAAATCGAGAAGTAAAACCTCTCACCTGACACTAGAGATAAAGATGTAAAACCTCTGACCAGACGAGAGATTTAGAGGTAAAACCTCTGACCTGACACGAGAGATTGAGAGGTAAAACCTATGACCTGACACGGGAGATCTAGAGGTAAAACATCTGACTTGACACGAGAGATCTAGAGGTAAAACCTCTGACCTGACACGAGAAATTTAGAGGTAAAACATCTGACCTGATACGAGAGATTTAGAGGAAAAACCTCTGACCTGACACGAGAGATTTAGAGGAAAAACCTCTGACCTGACACGAGAGATTTAGATGTAAAACCTCTGACCTGACACGAGAGATCTAGAGGTAAAACCTCTGACCTGACACGGGAGATTTAGAGGTAAAACCTCTGACCTGACACGGGAGATTTAGAGGTAAACCCTCTGACCTGACACAAGAGATGTAGAGGTTAAACCTCTGACCTGACACGAAAGATCTAAAGGTAAAACCTCTGACCTGACACGAGATTTAGAGGTAAAACCTCTGACCTGACATGGGAGATTTAGAGGTAAAACCTCTGACCTGACACGAGAGATTGAGAGGTAAAACCTCTGACCTGACACGAGAGATCTAAAGGTAAAACCTCTGACCTGACATGAGAAATCGAGAGGTAGAACCTCTCACCTGACATGAGAGATATAGAGGTAAAACCTCTGACCTGACACGGGATATTTAGAGGTAAAACCTCTGACCTGACACGGGAGATTTAGAGGTAAACCCTCTGACCTGACACGAAAGATCTAAAAGTAAAACCTCTGACCTGACACGGGAGATTTAGAGGTAAAACATCTGAACTGACACAAGAGATTTAGAGGTAAAACCTCTGACCTGACACGGGAGATTGAAGTAAAACCACTGACCTGACACGAGAGATCTAGATGTAAAATCTCTGACCTGACACGAGAGATTTAGAGGTAAAACCTCTGACCTGACACGAGAGATTTAGAGGTAAAACCTCTGACATGACAAGGAAAATTTAGTGGTAAAACCTCTGACCTGACACGAGAGATTAAGTGGTAAAACCAATGATCTGACACGCGAGATATAGAGGTAAAGCCTCTGACCTGACACGAGAGATCTAAAGGTAAAACCTCTGACCTGACACGAGAGATTGAGAGGTAAAACTTCTGACCTGACAAGAGATTTAGAGGTAAAATCTCTGACCTGACATGAGAAATCGAGAAGTAAAACCTCTCACCTGACACTAGAGATATAGATGTAAAACCTCTGACCAGACGAGAGATTTAGAGGTAAAACCTCTGACCTGACACGAGAGATTGAGAGGTAAAACCTATGACCTGACACGGGAGATCTAGAGGTAAAACCTCTGACCTGACACGAGAAATTTAGAGGTAAAACATCTGACCTGACACGAGAGATTTAGAGGAAAAACCTCTGACCTGACACGAGAGATTTAGATGTAAAACCTCTGACCTGACACGAGAGATCTAGAGGTAAAACCTCTGACCTGACACGGGAGATTTAGAGGTAAAACCTCTGACCTGACACGGGAGATTTAGAGGTAAACCCTCTGACCTGACACAAGAGATGTAGAGGTAAAACCTCTGACCTGACACGAAAGATCTAAAGGTAAAACCTATGACCTGACACGAGATTTAGAGGTAAAACCTCTGACCTGACATGGGAGATTTAGAGGTAAAACCTCTGACCTGAAACGAGAGATTTAGAGGTAAAACCTCTGACCTGACACGAGAGATTTAGAGGTAAAACCTCTGACCTGACACGGGAGATTGAGAGGTAAAACCTCTGACCTGACACGAGAGATCTAAAGGTAAAACCTCTGACCTGACATGAGAAATCGAGAGGTAGAACCTCTCACCTGACATGAGAGATATAGAGGTAAAACCTCTGACCTGACACGGGATATTTAGAGGTAAAACCTCTGACCTGACACGGGAGATTTAGAGGTAAAACCTCTGACCTGACACGAAAGATCTAACGGTAAAACCTCAGACCTGACACGGGAGATTTAGAGGTAAAACCTCGGACCTGACACGGAAGATTGAGAGGTAAAACCTCTGACCTGACACGGAAGATTGAGAGGTAAAACCTCTGACCTGACACGAAAGATTCAGAGGTAAAACGTCTGACCTGACACGGGATATTTAGAGGTAAAACCTCTGACCTGACACGGAAGATTTAGAGGTAAAACCTCTGACCTCACACGAAAGATTCAGAGGTAAAACGTCTTACCTGACACGGGAGATTTAGAGGTAAAACCTCTGACCTGACACGGGAGATTTAGAGGTAAAACCTCTGACCTGACACGGGAGATTTAGAGGTAAAACCTATGACCTGACACGAGAAATTTAGAGGTAAAACCTCTGACCTGACAAGAGATTTAAATGTAAAATCTCTGACCTGACACAAGAGATTTAGAGGTAAAATATCTGACCTGACACGAGAGATATAAAGGTAAAACCTCTGACCTGACACGAGAAATCTAGAGGTAAAACTTCTGACCTGACAAGAGATTTAGAGGTAAAATCTCTGACCTGACATGAGAAATCGAGAAGTAAAACCTCTCACCTGACACTAGAGATATAGATGTAAAACCTATGACCAGACGAGAGATTTAGAGGTAAAACCTCTGACCTGACACGAGAGATTGAGAGGTAAAACCTATGACCTGACACGGGAGATTTAGAGGCAAAACCTCTGACCTGACATGGGAGATTTAGAGGTAAAACCTCTGACCTGACACGGGATATTTAGAGGTAAAACCTCTGACCTGACACGGGAGATTTAGAGGTAAAACCTCTGACCTGACACGAAAGATCTAACGGTAAAACCTCTGACCTGACACGGGAGATTTGGAGGTAAAACCTCGGACCTGACACGGAAGATTGAGAGGTAAAACCTCTGACCTGACACGGAAGATTGAGAGGTAAAACCTCTGACCTGACACGAGAGATTGAGAGGTAAAACCTATGACCTGACACGGGAGATCTAGAGGTAAAACCTCTGACCTGACACGAGAGATTGAGAGGTAAAACCTATGACCTGACACGGGAGATCTAGAGGTAAAACCTCTGACCTGACACGAGAAATTTAGAGGTAAAACATCTGACCTGACACGAGAGATTTAGAGGAAAAACCTCTGACCTGACACGAGAGATTTAGATGTAAAACCTCTGACCTGACACGAGAGATCTAGAGGTAAAACCTCTGACCTGACACGGGAGATTTAGAGGTAAAACCTCTGACCTGACACGGGAGATTTAGAGGTAAACCCTCTGACCTGACACAAGAGATGTAGAGGTAAAACCTCTGACCTGACACGAAAGATCTAAAGGTAAAACCTATGACCTGACACGAGATTTAGAGGTAAAACCTCTGACCTGACATGGGAGATTTAGAGGTAAAACCTCTGACCTGAAACGAGAGATTTAGAGGTAAAACCTCTGACCTGACACGAGAGATTGAGAGGTAAAACCTATGACCTGACACGGGAGATCTAGAGGTAAAACCTCTGACCTGACACGAAAGATCTAAAGGTAAAACCTCTGACCTGACACGAGATTTAGAGGTAAAACCTCTGACCTGACATGGGAGATTTAGAGGTAAAACCTGTGACCTGAAACGAGAGATTTAGAGGTAAAACCTCTGACCTGACACGAGAGATTTAGAGGTAAAACCTCTGACCTGACACGGGAGATTGAGAAGTAAAACCTCTGACCTGACACGAGATATCTAAAGGTAAAACCTCTGACCTGACATGAGAAATCGAGGTAGAACCTCTCACCTGACATGAGAGATATAGAGGTAAAACCTCTGACCTGACACGGGAGATTTAGAGGTAAACCCTCTGACCTGACACAAGAGATGTAGAGGTAAAACCTCTGACCTGACACGAAAGATCTAAAGGTAAAACCTCTGACCTGACACGAGATTTAGAGGTAAAAACTCTGACCTGACATGGGAGATTTAGAGGTAAAACCTCTGACCTGAAACGAGAGATTTAGAGGTAAAACCTCTGACCTGACACGAGAGATTTAGAGGTAAAACCTCTGACCTGACACGGGAGATTGAGAAGTAAAACCTCTGACCTGACACGAGAGATCTAAAGGTAAAACCTCTGACCTGACATGAGAAATCGAGAGGTAGAACCTCTCACCTGACATGAGAGATATAGAGGTAAAACCTCTGACCTGACACGGGATATTTAGAGGTAAAACCTCTGACCTGACACGGGAGATTTAGAGGTAAAACCTCTGACCTGACACGAAAGATCTAACGGTAAAACCTCTGACCTGACACGGGAGATTTAGAGGTAAAACCTCGGACCTGACACGGAAGATTGAGAGGTAAAACCTCTGACCTGACACGGGATATTTAGAGGTAAAACCTCTGACCTGACACGGGAGATTGAGAGGTAAAACCTCTGACCTGACACGGGAGATTTAGAGGTAAAACCTCTGACCTGACACGGGAGATTTAGAGGTAAAACCTCTGACCTGACACGGGAGATTTAGACGTAAAACCTATGACCTGACACGAGAAATTTAGAGGTAAAACCTCTGACCTGACAAGAGATTTAGAGGTAAAATCTCTGACCTGACACGAGAGATTTAGAGGTAAAATATCTGACCTGACACGAGAGATATAAAGGTAAAACCTCTGACCTGACACGAGAGAATGAGAGGTAAAACCTATGACCTGACACGGGAGATTTAGAGGCAAAACCTCTGACCTGACATGGGAGATTTAGAGGTAAAACCTCTGACCTGACACGGGAGATCTAGAGGTAAAACCTATGACCTGACACGGGAGATCTAGAGGCAAAACCTCTGACCTGACATGGGAGATTTAGAGGTAAAACCTCTGACCTGACACGGGAGATCTAGAGGTAAAACCTCTGACCTGACACGGGATATTTAGAGGTAAAACCTCTGACCTGACACGGAAGATTTAGAGGTAAAACCTCTGACCTGACACGAAAGATTCAGAGGTAAAACGTCAGACCTGACACGGGAGATTGAGAGGTAAATCCTCTGACCTGACACGAGAGATCTAGAAGTAAAACCTCTGACCTTACACGAGAGATTTAGAGGTAAAACTTCTGACCTGACACGAGAGATTTAGAGGTAAAACCTCTGACCTGACACGAGAGATAGAGGTAAAACCTCTGACCTGACACGGGAGATTTAGAGGCAAAACCTCTGACCTGACATGGGAGATTTAGAGGTAAAACCTCTGACCTGACACGGGAGATCTAGAGGTAAAACCTCTGACCTGACACGGAAGATTGAGAGGTAAAACCTCTGACCTGACACGGAAGATTGAGAGGTAAAACCTCTGACCTGACACGGGATATTTAGAGGTAAAACCTCTGACCTGACACGGAAGATTTAGAGGTAAAACCTCTGACCTGACACGAAAGATTCAGAGGTAAAACGTCTCACCTGACACGAGAGATCTAGAAGTAAAACCTCTGACCTGACACGAGAGATTTAGAGGTAAAACTTCTGACCTGACACGAGAGATTTAGAGGTAAAGCCTCTGACCTGACACGAGAGATAGAGGTAAAACCTCTGACCTGACACGGGAGATTTAGAGGCAAAACCTCTGACCTGACATGGGAGATTTAGAGGTAAAACCTATGACCTGACACGAGAGATTTAGAGGTAAAACCTCTGACCTGACAAGAGATTTAGAGGTAAAATCTCTGACCTGACACGAGAGATTTAGAGGTAAAATCTCTGACCTGACACGAGAGATATAAAGGTAAAACCTCTGACCTGACACGAGAAATCTAGAGGTAAAACTTCTGACCTGACAAGAGATTTAGAGGTAAAATCTCTGACCTGACATGAGAAATCGAGAAGTAAAACCTCTCACCTGACACTAGAGATAAAGATGTAAAACCTCTGACCAGACGAGAGATTTAGAGGTAAAACCTCTGACCTGACACGAGAGATTGAGAGGTAAAACCTATGACCTGACACGGGAGATCTAGAGGTAAAACATCTGACTTGACACGAGAGATCTAGAGGTAAAACCTCTGACCTGACACGAGAAATTTAGAGGTAAAACATCTGACCTGACACGAGAGATTTAGAGGAAAAACCTCTGACCTGACACGAGAGATTTAGATGTAAAACCTCTGACCTGACACGAGAGATCTAGAGGTAAAACCTCTGACCTGACACGGGAGATTTAGAGGTAAAACCTCTGACCTGACACGGGAGATTTAGAGGTAAACCCTCTGACCTGACACAAGAGATGTAGAGGTTAAACCTCTGACCTGACACGAAAGATCTAAAGGTAAAACCTCTGACCTGACACGAGATTTAGAGGTAAAACCTCTGACCTGACACGAGAGATTTAGAGGTAAAACTTATGACCTGACACGAGAGATTTAGAGGTAAAACCTCTGACCTGACACGAGAGATAGAGGTAAAACCTCTGACCTGACACGGGAGATTTAGAGGTAAAACCTCTGACCTGACACGGGAGATTTAGAGGTAAAACCTCTGACCTGACACGGGAGATTTAGAGGTAAAACCTATGACCTGACACGAGAAATTTAGAGGTAAAACCTCTGACCTGACAAGAGATTTAAAGGTAAAATCTCTGACCTGACACGAGAGATTTAGAGGTAAAATATCTGACCTGACACGAGAGATATAAAGGTAAAACCTCTGACCTGACACGAGAAATCTAGAGGTAAAACTTCTGACCTGACAAGAGATTTAGAGGTAAAATCTCTGACCTGACATGAGAAAACGAGAAGTAAAACCTCTCACCTGACACTAGAGATATAGATGTAAAACCTATGACCAGACGAGAGATTTAGAGGTAAAACCTCTGACCTGACACGAGAGATTGAGAGGTAAAACCTATGACCTGACACGGGAGATTTAGAGGCAAAACCTCTGACCTGACATGGGAGATTTAGAGGTAAAACCTCTGACCTGACACGGGATATTTAGAGGTAAAACCTCTGACCTGACACGGGAGATTTAGAGGTAAAACCTCTGACCTGACACGAAAGATCTAACGGTAAAACCTCTGACCTGACACGGGAGATTTGGAGGTAAAACCTCGGACCTGACACGGAAGATTGAGAGGTAAAACCTCTGACCTGACACGGAAGATTGAGAGGTAAAACCTCTGACCTGACACGGGATATTTAGAGGTAAAACCTCTGACCTGACACGGAAGATTTAGAGGTAAAACCTCTGACCTGACACGAAAGATTCAGAGGTAAAACGTCTGACCTGACGCGAGAGATCTAGAAGTAAAACCAATGACCTGACACGAGAGATATTGAGGTAAAACCTCTGACCTGACACGAGAGATTTAGAGGTAAAACCTCTGACCTGACACGAGAGATAGAGGTAAAACCTCTGACCTGACACGGGAGATTTAGAGGTAAAACCTCTGACCTGACATGGGAGATTTAGAGGTAAAACCTATGACCTGACACGAGAGATTTAGAGGTAAAACCTCTGACCTGACAAGAGATTTAGAGGTAAAATCTCCGACCTGACACGAGAGATTTAGAGGTAAAATCTCTGACCTGACACGAGAGATATAAAGGTAAAACCTCTGACCTGACACGAGAAATCTAGAGGTAAAACTTCTGACCTGACAAGAGATTTAGCGGTATTATCTCTGACCTGACATGAGAAATCGAGAAGTAAAACCTCTCACCTGACACTAGAGATATAGATGGAAAACCTCTGACCAGACGATAGATTTAGAGGTAAAACCTCTGACCTGACACGAGAGATTGAGAGGTAAAACCTATGACCTGACACGGGAGATCTAGAGGTAAAACCTCTGACCTGACACGAGAAATTTAGAGGTAAAACATCTGACCTGACACGAGAGATTTAGAGGAAAAACCTCTAACCTGACACGAGAGATTTAGATGTAAAACCTCTGACCTGACACGAGAGATCTAGAGGTAAAACCTCTGACCTGACACAGGAGATTTAGAGGTAAAACCTCTGACCTGACACAGGAGATTTAGAGGTAAACCCTCTGACCTGACACAAGAGATGTAGAGGTAAAACCTCTGACCTGACACGAAAGATCTAAAGGTAAAACCTCTGACCTGACACGAGATTTAGAGGTAAAACCTCTGACCTGACATGGGAGATTTAGAGGTAAAACCTCTGACCTGAAACGAGAGATTTAGAGGTAAAACCTCTGACCTGACACGAGAGATTTAGAGGTAAAACCTCTGACCTGACACGGGAGATTGAGAAGTAAAACCTCTGACCTGACACGAGATATCTAAAGGTAAAACCTCTGACCTGACATGAGAAATCGAGGTAGAACCTCTCACCTGACATGAGAGATATAGAGGTAAAACCTCTGACCTGACACGGGAGATTTAGAGGTAAACCCTCTGACCTGACACAAGAGATGTAGAGGTAAAACCTCTGACCTGACACGAAAGATCTAAAGGTAAAACCTCTGACCTGACACGAGATTTAGAGGTAAAAACTCCGACCTGACATGGGAGATTTAGAGGTAAAACCTCTGACCTGAAACGAGAGATTTAGAGGTAAAACCTCTGACCTGACACGAGAGATTTAGAGGTAAAACCTCTGACCTGACACGGGAGATTGAGAAGTAAAACCTCTGACCTGACACGAGAGATCTAAAGGTAAAACCTCTGACCTGACATGAGAAATCGAGAGGTAGAACCTCTCACCTGACATGAGAGATATAGAGGTAAAACCTCTGACCTGACACGGGATATTTAGAGGTAAAACCTCTGACCTGACACGGGAGATTTAGAGGTAAAACCTCTGACCTGACACGAAAGATCTAACGGTAAAACCTCTGACCTGACACGGGAGATTTAGAGGTAAAACCTCGGACCTGACACGGAAGATTGAGAGGTAAAACCTCTGACCTGACACGGGATATTTAGAGGTAAAACCTCTGACCTGACACGGGAGATTGAGAGGTAAAACCTCTGACCTGACACGGGAGATTTAGAGGTAAAACCTCTGACCTGACACGGGAGATTTAGAGGTAAAACCTCTGACCTGACACGGGAGATTTAGACGTAAAACCTATGACCTGACACGAGAAATTTAGAGGTAAAACCTCTGACCTGACAAGAGATTTAGAGGTAAAATCTCTGACCTGACACGAGAGATTTAGAGGTAAAATATCTGACCTGACACGAGAGATATAAAGGTAAAACCTCTGACCTGACACGAGAGAATGAGAGGTAAAACCTATGACCTGACACGGGAGATTTAGAGGCAAAACCTCTGACCTGACATGGGAGATTTAGAGGTAAAACCTCTGACCTGACACGGGAGATCTAGAGGTAAAACCTCTGACCTGACACGAGAGATTTAGAGGAAAAACCTCTGACCTGACACGGGATATTTAGAGGTAAAACCTCTGACCTGACACGGAAGATTTAGAGGTAAAACCTCTGACCTGACACGAAAGATTCAGAGGTAAAACGTCAGACCTGACACGGGAGATTGAGAGGTAAATCCTCTGACCTGACACGAGAGATCTAGAAGTAAAACCTCTGACCTTACACGAGAGATTTAGAGGTAAAACTTCTGACCTGACACGAGAGATTTAGAGGTAAAACCTCTGACCTGACACGAGAGATTTAGATGTAAAACCTTTGACCTGACACGAGAGATCTAGAGGTAAAACCTCTGACCTGACACGGGAGATTTAGAGGTAAAACCTCTGACCTGACACGGGAGATTTAGAGGTAAACCCTCTGACCTGACACAAGAGATGTAGAGGTTAAACCTCTGACCTGACACGAAAGATCTAAAGGTAAAACCTCTGACCTGACACGAGATTTAGAGGTAAAACCTCTGACCTGACACGAGAGATTTAGAGGTAAAACTTATGACCTGACACGAGAGATTTAGAGGTAAAACCTCTGACCTGACACGAGAGATAGAGGTAAAACCTCTGACCTGACACGGGAGATTTAGAGGTAAAACCTCTGACCTGACACGGGAGATTTAGAGGTAAAACCTCTGACCTGACACGGGAGATTTAGAGGTAAAACCTATGACCTGACACGAGAAATTTAGAGGTAAAACCTCTGACCTGACAAGAGATTTAAAGGTAAAATCTCTGACCTGACACGAGAGATTTAGAGGTAAAATATCTGACCTGACACGAGAGATATAAAGGTAAAACCTCTGACCTGACACGAGAAATCTAGAGGTAAAACTTCTGACCTGACAAGAGATTTAGAGGTAAAATCTCTGACCTGACATGAGAAAACGAGAAGTAAAACCTCTCACCTGACACTAGAGATATAGATGTAAAACCTATGACCAGACGAGAGATTTAGAGGTAAAACCTCTGACCTGACACGAGAGATTGAGAGGTAAAACCTATGACCTGACACGGGAGATTTAGAGGCAAAACCTCTGACCTGACATGGGAGATTTAGAGGTAAAACCTCTGACCTGACACGGGATATTTAGAGGTAAAACCTCTGACCTGACACGGGAGATTTAGAGGTAAAACCTCTGACCTGACACGAAAGATCTAACGGTAAAACCTCTGACCTGACACGGGAGATTTGGAGGTAAAACCTCGGACCTGACACGGAAGATTGAGAGGTAAAACCTCTGACCTGACACGGAAGATTGAGAGGTAAAACCTCTGACCTGACACGGGATATTTAGAGGTAAAACCTCTGACCTGACACGGAAGATTTAGAGGTAAAACCTCTGACCTGACACGAAAGATTCAGAGGTAAAACGTCTGACCTGACGCGAGAGATCTAGAAGTAAAACCAATGACCTGACACGAGAGATATTGAGGTAAAACCTCTGACCTGACACGAGAGATTTAGAGGTAAAACCTCTGACCTGACACGAGAGATAGAGGTAAAACCTCTGACCTGACACGGGAGATTTAGAGGTAAAACCTCTGACCTGACATGGGAGATTTAGAGGTAAAACCTATGACCTGACACGAGAGATTTAGAGGTAAAACCTCTGACCTGACAAGAGATTTAGAGGTAAAATCTCCGACCTGACACGAGAGATTTAGAGGTAAAATCTCTGACCTGACACGAGAGATATAAAGGTAAAACCTCTGACCTGACACGAGAAATCTAGAGGTAAAACTTCTGACCTGACAAGAGATTTAGAGGTATTATCTCTGACCTGACATGAGAAATCGAGAAGTAAAACCTCTCACCTGACACTAGAGATATAGATGGAAAACCTCTGACCAGACGATAGATTTAGAGGTAAAACCTCTGACCTGACACGAGAGATTGAGAGGTAAAACCTATGACCTGACACGGGAGATCTAGAGGTAAAACCTCTGACCTGACACGAGAAATTTAGAGGTAAAACATCTGACCTGACACGAGAGATTTAGAGGAAAAACCTCTAACCTGACACGAGAGATTTAGATGTAAAACCTCTGACCTGACACGAGAGATCTAGAGGTAAAACCTCTGACCTGACACAGGAGATTTAGAGGTAAAACCTCTGACCTGACACGGGAGATTTAGAGGTAAACCCTCTGACCTGACACAAGAGATGTAGAGGTAAAACCTCTGACCTGACACGAAAGATCTAAAGGTAAAACCTCTGACCTGACACGAGATTTAGAGGTAAAACCTCTGACCTGACATGGGAGATTTAGAGGTAAAACCTCTGACCTGAAACGAGAGATTTAGAGGTAAAACCTCTGACCTGACACGAGAGATTTAGAGGTAAAACCTCTGACCTGACACGGGAGATTGAGAAGTAAAACCTCTGACCTGACACGAGATATCTAAAGGTAAAACCTCTGACCTGACATGAGAAATCGAGGTAGAACCTCTCACCTGACATGAGAGATATAGAGGTAAAACCTCTGACCTGACACGGGAGATTTAGAGGTAAACCCTCTGACCTGACACAAGAGATGTAGAGGTAAAACCTCTGACCTGACACGAAAGATCTAAAGGTAAAACCTCTGACCTGACACGAGATTTAGAGGTAAAAACTCCGACCTGACATGGGAGATTTAGAGGTAAAACCTCTGACCTGAAACGAGAGATTTAGAGGTAAAACCTCTGACCTGACACGAGAGATTTAGAGGTAAAACCTCTGACCTGACACGGGAGATTGAGAAGTAAAACCTCTGACCTGACACGAGAGATCTAAAGGTAAAACCTCTGACCTGACATGAGAAATCGAGAGGTAGAACCTCTCACCTGACATGAGAGATATAGAGGTAAAACCTCTGACCTGACACGGGATATTTAGAGGTAAAACCTCTGACCTGACACGGGAGATTTAGAGGTAAAACCTCTGACCTGACACGAAAGATCTAACGGTAAAACCTCTGACCTGACACGGGAGATTTAGAGGTAAAACCTCGGACCTGACACGGAAGATTGAGAGGTAAAACCTCTGACCTGACACGGGATATTTAGAGGTAAAACCTCTGACCTGACACGGGAGATTGAGAGGTAAAACCTCTGACCTGACACGGGAGATTTAGAGGTAAAACCTCTGACCTGACACGGGAGATTTAGAGGTAAAACCTCTGACCTGACACGGGAGATTTAGACGTAAAACCTATGACCTGACACGAGAAATTTAGAGGTAAAACCTCTGACCTGACAAGAGATTTAGAGGTAAAATCTCTGACCTGACACGAGAGATTTAGAGGTAAAATATCTGACCTGACACGAGAGATATAAAGGTAAAACCTCTGACCTGACACGAGAGAATGAGAGGTAAAACCTATGACCTGACACGGGAGATTTAGAGGCAAAACCTCTGACCTGACATGGGAGATTTAGAGGTAAAACCTCTGACCTGACACGGGAGATCTAGAGGTAAAACCTCTGACCTGACACGAGAGATTTAGAGGAAAAACCTCTGACCTGACACGGGATATTTAGAGGTAAAACCTCTGACCTGACACGGAAGATTTAGAGGTAAAACCTCTGACCTGACACGAAAGATTCAGAGGTAAAACGTCAGACCTGACACGGGAGATTGAGAGGTAAATCCTCTGACCTGACACGAGAGATCTAGAAGTAAAACCTCTGACCTTACACGAGAGATTTAGAGGTAAAACTTCTGACCTGACACGAGAGATTTAGAGGTAAAACCTCTGACCTGACACGAGAGATAGAGGTAAAACCTCTGACCTGACACGGGAGATTTAGAGGCAAAACCTCTGACCTGACATGGGAGATTTAGAGGTAAAACCTCTGACCTGACACGGGAGATCTAGAGGTAAAACCTCTGACCTGACACGGAAGATTGAGAGGTAAAACCTCTGACCTGACACGGAAGATTGAGAGGTAAAACCTCTGACCTGACACGGGATATTTAGAGGTAAAACCTCTGACCTGACACGGAAGATTTAGAGGTAAAACCTCTGACCTGACACGAAAGATTCAGAGGTAAAACGTCTCACCTGACACGAGAGATCTAGAAGTAAAACCTCTGACCTGACACGAGAGATTTAGAGGTAAAACTTCTGACCTGACACGAGAGATTTAGAGGTAAAGCCTCTGACCTGACACGAGAGATAGAGGTAAAACCTCTGACCTGACACGGGAGATTTAGAGGCAAAACCTCTGACCTGACATGGGAGATTTAGAGGTAAAACCTATGACCTGACACGAGAGATTTAGAGGTAAAACCTCTGACCTGACAAGAGATTTAGAGGTAAAATCTCTGACCTGACACGAGAGATTTAGAGGTAAAATCTCTGACCTGACACGAGAGATATAAAGGTAAAACCTCTGACCTGACACGAGAAATCTAGAGGTAAAACTTCTGACCTGACAAGAGATTTAGAGGTAAAATCTCTGACCTGACATGAGAAATCGAGAAGTAAAACCTCTCACCTGACACTAGAGATAAAGATGTAAAACCTCTGACCAGACGAGAGATTTAGAGGTAAAACCTCTGACCTGACACGAGAGATTGAGAGGTAAAACCTATGACCTGACACGGGAGATCTAGAGGTAAAACATCTGACTTGACACGAGAGATCTAGAGGTAAAACCTCTGACCTGACACGAGAAATTTAGAGGTAAAACATCTGACCTGACACGAGAGATTTAGAGGAAAAACCTCTGACCTGACACGAGAGATTTAGATGTAAAACCTCTGACCTGACACGAGAGATCTAGAGGTAAAACCTCTGACCTGACACGGGAGATTTAGAGGTAAAACCTCTGACCTGACACGGGAGATTTAGAGGTAAACCCTCTGACCTGACACAAGAGATGCAGAGGTTAAACCTCTGACCTGACACGAAAGATCTAAAGGTAAAACCTCTGACCTGACACGAGATTTAGAGGTAAAACCTCTGACCTGACATGGGAGATTTAGAGGTAAAACCTCTGACCTGACACGAGAGATTGAGAGGTAAAACCTCTGACCTGACACGAGAGATCTAAAGGTAAAACCTCTGACCTTACACGAGAGATTTAGAGGTAAAACTTCTGACCTGACACGAGAGATTTAGAGGTAAAACCTCTGACCTGACACGAGAGATAGAGGTAAAACCTCTGACCTGACACGGGAGATTTAGAGGCAAAACCTCTGACCTGACATGGGAGATTTAGAGGTAAAACCTCTGACCTGACACGGGAGATCTAGAGGTAAAACCTCTGACCTGACACGGAAGATTGAGAGGTAAAACCTCTGACCTGACACGGAAGATTGAGAGGTAAAACCTCTGACCTGACACGGGATATTTAGAGGTAAAACCTCTGACCTGACACGGAAGATTTAGAGGTAAAACCTCTGACCTGACACGAAAGATTCAGAGGTAAAACGTCTCACCTGACACGAGAGATCTAGAAGTAAAACCTCTGACCTGACACGAGAGATTTAGAGGTAAAACTTCTGACCTGACAAGAGAGATTTAGAGGTAAAGCCTCTGACCTGACACGAGAGATAGAGGTAAAACCTCTGACCTGACACGGGAGATTTAGAGGCAAAACCTCTGACCTGACATGGGAGATTTAGAGGTAAAACCTATGACCTGACACGAGAGATTTAGAGGTAAAACCTCTGACCTGACAAGAGATTTAGAGGTAAAATCTCTGACCTGACACGAGAGATTTAGAGGTAAAATCTCTGACCTGACACGAGAGATATAAAGGTAAAACCTCTGACCTGACACGAGAAATCTAGAGGTAAAACTTCTGACCTGACAAGAGATTTAGAGGTAAAATCTCTGACCTGACATGAGAAATCGAGAAGTAAAACCTCTCACCTGACACTAGAGATAAAGATGTAAAACCTCTGACCAGACGAGAGATTTAGAGGTAAAACCTCTGACCTGACACGAGAGATTGAAAGGTAAAACCTATGACCTGACACGAGAGATCTAGAGGTAAAACATCTGACTTGACACGAGAGATTTAGAGGTAAAACCTCTGACCTGACAAGAGATTTAGAGGTAAAATCTCTGACCTGACACGAGAGATTTAGAGGTAAAATCTCTGACCTGACACGAGAGATATAAAGGTAAAACCTCTGACCTGACACGAGAAATCTAGAGGTAAAACTTCTGACCTGACAAGAGATTTAGAGGTAAAATCTCTGACCTGACATGAGAAATCGAGAAGTAAAACCTCTCACCTGACACTAGAGATAAAGATGTAAAACCTCTGACCAGACGAGAGATTTAGAGGTAAAACCTCTGACCTGACACGAGAGATTGAGAGGTAAAACCTATGACCTGACACGGGAGATCTAGAGGTAAAACATCTGACTTGACACGAGAGATCTAGAGGTAAAACCTCTGACCTGACACGAGAAATTTAGAGGTAAAACATCTGACCTGACACGAGAGATTTAGAGGAAAAACCTCTGACCTGACACGAGAGATTTAGATGTAAAACCTCTGACCTGACACGAGAGATCTAGAGGTAAAACCTCTGACCTGACACGGGAGATTTAGAGGTAAAACCTCTGACCTGACACGGGAGATTTAGAGGTAAACCCTCTGACCTGACACAAGAGATGCAGAGGTTAAACCTCTGACCTGACACGAAAGATCTAAAGGTAAAACCTCTGACCTGACACGAGATTTAGAGGTAAAACCTCTGACCTGACATGGGAGATTTAGAGGTAAAACCTCTGACCTGACACGAGAGATTGAGAGGTAAAACCTCTGACCTGACACGAGAGATCTAAAGGTAAAACCTCTGACCTTACACGAGAGATTTAGAGGTAAAACTTCTGACCTGACACGAGAGATTTAGAGGTAAAACCTCTGACCTGACACGAGAGATAGAGGTAAAACCTCTGACCTGACACGGGAGATTTAGAGGCAAAACCTCTGACCTGACATGGGAGATTTAGAGGTAAAACCTCTGACCTGACACGGGAGATCTAGAGGTAAAACCTCTGACCTGACACGGAAGATTGAGAGGTAAAACCTCTGACCTGACACGGAAGATTGAGAGGTAAAACCTCTGACCTGACACGGGATATTTAGAGGTAAAACCTCTGACCTGACACGGAAGATTTAGAGGTAAAACCTCTGACCTGACACGAAAGATTCAGAAGTAAAACGTCTCACCTGACACGAGAGATCTAGAAGTAAAACCTCTGACCTGACACGAGAGATTTAGAGGTAAAACTTCTGACCTGACAAGAGAGATTTAGAGGTAAAGCCTCTGACCTGACACGAGAGATAGAGGTAAAACCTCTGACCTGACACGGGAGATTTAGAGGCAAAACCTCTGACCTGACATGGGAGATTTAGAGGTAAAACCTATGACCTGACACGAGAGATTTAGAGGTAAAACCTCTGACCTGACAAGAGATTTAGAGGTAAAATCTCTGACCTGACACGAGAGATTTAGAGGTAAAATCTCTGACCTGACACGAGAGATATAAAGGTAAAACCTCTGACCTGACACGAGAAATCTAGAGGTAAAACTTCTGACCTGACAAGAGATTTAGAGGTAAAATCTCTGACCTGACATGAGAAATCGAGAAGTAAAACCTCTCACCTGACACTAGAGATAAAGATGTAAAACCTCTGACCAGACGAGAGATTTAGAGGTAAAACCTCTGACCTGACACGAGAGATTGAAAGGTAAAACCTATGACCTGACACGAGAGATCTAGAGGTAAAACATCTGACTTGACACGAGAGATCTAGAGGTAAAACCTCTGACCTGACACGAGAAATTTAGAGGTAAAACATCTGACCTGACACGAGAGATTTAGAGGAAAAACCTCTGACCTGACACGAGAGATTTAGATGTAAAACCTCTGACCTGACACGAGAGATCTAGAGGTAAAACCTCTGACCTGACACGGGAGATTTAGAGGTAAAACCTCTGACCTGACACGGGAGATTTAGAGGTAAACCCTCTGACCTGACACAAGAGATGTAGAGGTTAAACCTCTGACCTGACACGAAAGATCTAAAGGTAAAACCTCTGACCTGACACGAGATTTAGAGGTAAAACCTCTGACCTGACATGGGAGATTTAGAGGTAAAACCTCTGACCTGACACGAGAGATTGAGAGGTAAAACCTCTGACCTGACACGAGAGATCTAAAGGTAAAACCTCTGACCTGACATGAGAAATCGAGAGGTAGAACCTCTCACCTGACATGAGAGATATAGAGGTAAAACCTCTGACCTGACACGGGATATTTAGAGGTAAAACCTCTGACCTGACACGGGAGATTTAGAGGTAAACCCTCTGACCTGACACGAAAGATCTAAAGGTAAAACCTCTGACCTGACACGGGAGATTTAGAGGTAAAACATCTGAACTGACACAAGAGATTTAGAGGTAAAACCGCTGACCTGACACGGGAGATTGAAGTAAAACCACTGACCTGACACGAGAGATCTAGATGTAAAATCTCTGACCTGACACGAGAGATTTAGAGGTAAAACCTCTGACCTGACACGAGAGATTTAGAGGTAAAACCTCTGACATGACACGGAAAATTTAGTGGTAAAACCTCTGACCTGACACGAGAGATTAAGTGGTAAAACCAATGATCTGACACGCGAGATATAGAGGTAAAGCCTCTGACCTGACACGAGAGATCTAAAGGTAAAACCTCTGACCTGACACGAGAGATTGAGAGGTAAAACCTCTGACCTGACACGAGAGATTTAGAGGTAAAACCTCTGACCTGACACGGGATATTTAGAGGTAAAACTTCTGACCTGACACGAGAGATTTAGAGGTAAACCCTCTGTCATGACACGAAAAATCTAAATGTAAAACCTCTGACCTGACACGGGAGATTTAGAGGTAAAACCTCGGACCTGACACGAGAGCTTTAGAGGTAAAACCTCTGACATGACACGGGAGATTTAGAGGTAAAACCTCTGACCTGACACGAGAGATCTATAAGTAAAACCTCTGACCTGACACGAGAGATTAAAAGGTAAAACCAATGACCTGACACGAGAGATTTAGAGGTAAAATCTCTGACCTGACACGAGAGATTTAGAGGTAAAATATCTGACCTGACACGAGAGATCTAGAGGTAAAACCTCTGACCTGACACGGGAGATTGAGAAGTAAAACCTCTGACCTGATACGAGAGATCTAGAGGTAAAACCTCTGACCTGACACGAGATATCTAAAGGAAAAACCTCTGACCTGACATGAGAAATCGAGAGGTAGAACCTCTCACCTGACATGAGAGATAGAGGTAAAACCTCTGTCCTTACACGGGATATTTAGAGGTAAAACCTCTGACCCGACACGGGAGATTTAGAGGTAAAATATCTGACCTGACACGAGAGATCTAGAGGTAAAACCTCTGACCTGACACGGGAGATTGAGAAGTAAAACCTCTGACCTGATACGAGAGATATAGAGGTAAAACCTCTGACCTGACACGAGATATCTAAAGGAAAAACCTCTGACCTGACACGAGAGATCTATAAGTAAAACCTCTGACCTGACACGAGAGATTAAAAGGTAAAACCAATGACCTGACACGAGAGATTTAGAGGTAAAATCTCTGACCTGACACGAGAGATTTAGAGGTAAAATATCTGACCTGACACGAGAGATCTAGAGGTAAAACCTCTGACCTGACACGGGAGATTGAGAAGTAAAACCTCTGACCTGATACGAGAGATCTAGAGGTAAAACCTCTGACCTGACACGAGATATCTAAAGGAAAAACCTCTGACCTGACATGAGAAATCGAGAGGTAGAACCTCTCACCTGACATGAGAGATATAGAGGTAAAACCTCTGTCCTTACACGGGATATTTAGAGGTAAAACCTCTGACCCGACACGGGAGATTTAGAGGTAAAACCTCTGACCTGACACGAAAGATCTAACAGTAATTCCTCTGACCTGACACGGGAGATTTAGAGGTAAAACCTCGGACCTGACACGGGAGATTGAGAGGTAAAACCTCTGACCTGACACGAGAAATCTAAAGGTAAAACCTCTGACCTGACACGGGAGATTTAGAGGTAAAACCTCTGACCTGACACGGGAGATTTAGAGGTAAAACCTCTGACCTGACACAAGAGATATAGAGGTAAAACATTTGACCTGACACACAAGATCTAAAGGTAAAACCTCTGAGCTGACATGTGAAATCTAGAGGTAAAACCTCTTACCTGACACGAGAGATTGAGAGGTAAAACCTCTGAACTGACACGAGAGATTTAGAGGTAAAACCTCTGACCTGACACGAAAGATTTAGAGGTAAAACCTCTGACCTGACACGAGAGATTTTGAGGTAAAATCTCTGACCTGACACGGGAGATTGAGAGGTAAAACCTCTGACCTGACACGAGAGATCTAGAGGTAAAACCTCTGACCTGACACGGAAGATTGAGAGGTAAAACCTCTGACCTGACACGGAATATTGAGAGGTAAAACCTCTGACCTGACACGAGAGATCTATAGGTAAAACCTCTGACCTGACACGAGAGATTAAAAGGTAAAACCAATGACCTGACACGAGATATTGAGAGGTAAAACCTCTGAACTGACACGAGAGATTTAGAGGTAAAACCTCTGACCTGACACGAGAGATTTAGAGGTAAAACCTCTGACCTGACACGAGAGAATTTGAGGTAAAATCTCTGACCTGACACGGGAGATTGAGAGGTAAAACCTCTGACCTGACACGAGAGATCTAGCGGTAAAACCTTTGACCTGACACGGAAGATTGAGAGGTAAAACCTCTGACCTGCCACGGAAGATTGAGAGGTAAAACCTCTGACCTGACACGGGATATTTAGAGGTAAAACCTCTGACCTGACACGGGAGATTTAGAGGTAAACCCTCTGTCATGACACGAAAGATCTAAATGTATAACCGCTGACCAGACGCGGGAGATTTAGAGGTAAAACCTCGGACCTGACACGAGAGCTTTAGAGGTAAAACCTCTGACCTGACACGGGAGATTGAGAAGTAAAACCTCTGACCTGATACGAGAGATCTAGAGGTAAAACCTCTGACCTGACACGAGATATCTAAAGGAAAAACCTCTGACCTGACATGAGAAATCGAGAGGTAGAACCTCTCACCTGACATGAGAGATATAGAGGTAAAACCTCTGTCCTTACACGGGATATTTAGAGGTAAAACCTCTGACCCGACACGGGAGATTTAGAGGTAAAATATCTGACCTGACACGAGAGATCTAGAGGTAAAACCTCTGACCTGACACGGAAGATTGAGAGGTAATACCTCTGACCTGACACGGAAGATTGAGAGGCAAAACCTCTGACCTGACACGGGATATTTAGAGGTAAAACCTCTGACCTGACACGGAAGATTTAGAGGTAAAACATCTGACCTGACACGAGAGATTAAAAGGTAAAACCAATGACCTGACACGAGAGATATAAAGGTAAAACCTCTGACCTGACACGAGAAATCTAGAGGTAAAACCTCTGACCTGACACGAGAGATTTAGTGGTAAAATCTCTGACCTGACACGAGAGATTTAGAGGTAAAATATCTGACCTGACACGAGAGATCTAGAGGTAAAACCTCTGACCTGACACGGGAGATTGAGAAGTAAAACCTCTGACCTGATACGAGAGATCTAGAGGTAAAACCTCTGACCTGACACGAGATATCTAAAGGAAAAACCTCTGACCTGACATGAGAAATCGAGAGGTAGAACCTCTCACCTGACATGAGAGATATAGAGGTAAAACCTCTGTCCTTACACGGGATATTTAGAGGTAAAACCTCTGACCCGACACGGGAGATTTAGAGGTAAAATATCTGACCTGACACGAGAGATCTAGAGGTAAAACCTCTGACCTGACACGGAAGATTGAGAGGTAATACCTCTGACCTGACACGGAAGATTGAGAGGTAAAACCTCTGACCTGACACGGGATATTTAGAGGTAAAACCTCTGACCTGACACGGAAGATTTAGAGGTAAAACATCTGACCTGACACGAAAGATTCAGAGGTAAAACGTCTGACCTGACACGAGAGATCTAGAAGTAAAACCTCTGACCTGACACGAGAGATTTAGAGGTAAAACTTCTGACCTGACACGAGAGATTTAGAGGTAAAACCTCTGACCTGACACGAGAGATAGAGGTAAAACCTCTGACCTGACACGGGAGATTTAGAGGTAAAACCTCTGACCTGACATGGGAGATTTAGAGGTAAAACCTATGACCTGACACGAGAGATTTAGAGGTAAAACATCTGACCTGACAAGAGATTTAGAGGTAAAATCTCTTACCTGACACGAGAGATTTAGAGGTAAAATCTCTGACCTGACACGAGAGATATAAAGGTAAAACCTCTGACCTGACACGAGAAATCTAGAGGTAAAACTTCTGACCTGACAAGAGATTTAGAGGTAAAATCTCTGACCTGACATGAGAAATCGAGAAGTAAAACCTCTCACCTGACACTAGAGATAAAGATGTAAAACCTCTGACCAGACGAGAGATTTAGAGGTAAAACCTCTGACCTGACACGAGAGATTGAGAGGTAAAACCTATGACCTGACACGGGAGATCTAGAGGTAAAACATCTGACCTGACACGAGAGATTTAGAGGAAAAACCTCTGACCTGACACGAGAGATTTAGATGTAAAACCTCTGACCTGACACGAGAGATCTAGAGGTAAAACCTCTGACCTGACACGGGAGATTTAGAGGTAAAACCTCTGACCTGACACGGGAGATTTAGAGGTAAACCCTCTGACCTGACACAAGAGATGTAGAGGTAAAACCTCTGACCTGACACGAAAGATCTAAAGGTAAAACCTCTGACCTGACACGAGATTTAGAGGTAAAACCTCTGACCTGACATGGGAGATTTAGAGGTAAAACCTCTGACCTGAAACGAGAGATTGAGAGGTAAAACCTCTGACCTGACACGAGAGATCTAAAGGTAAAACCTCTGACCTGACATGAGAAATCGAGAGGTAGAACCTCTCACCTGACATGAGAGATATAGAGGTAAAACCTCTAACCTGACACGGGATATTTTGAGGTAAAACCTCTGACCTGACACGGGAGATTTAGAGGTAAACCCTCTGACCTGACACGAAAGATCTAAAGGTAAAACCTCTGACCTGACACGAGAGATTTAGAGGTAAAACCTCTGACCTGACACGAGAGATTTAGAGGTAAAACCTCTGACATGACACGGAAAATTTAGTGGTAAAACCTCTGACCTGACACGAGAGATTAAGTGGTAAAACCAATGATCTGACACGCGAGATATAGAGGTAAAGCCTCTGACCTGACACGAGAGATCTAAAGGTAAAACCTCTGACCTGACACGAGAGATTGAGAGGTAAAACCTCTGACCTGACACGAGAGATTTAGAGGTAAAACCTCTGACCTGACACGGGATATTTAGAGGTAAAACCTCTGACCTGACACGGGAGATTTAGAGGTAAACCCTCTGACCTGACACGAAAGATCTAAAGGTAAAACGTCTGACCTGACACGGGAGATTTAGAGGTAAAACATCTGAACTGACACAAGAGATTTAGAGGTAAAACCTCTGACCTGACACGGGAGATTGAAGTAAAACCTCTGACCTGACACGAGAGATCTAGATGTAAAATCTCTGACCTGACACGAGAGATTTAGAGGTAAAACCTCTGACCTGACACGAGAGATTTAGAGGTAAAACCTCTGACATGACACGGAAAATTTAGTGGTAAAACCTCTGACCTGACACGAGAGATTAAGTGGTAAAACCAATGATCTGACACGCGAGATATAGAGGTAAAGCCTCTGACCTGACACGAGAGATCTAAAGGTAAAACCTCTGACCTGACACGAGAGATTTAGAGGTAAAATCTCTGACCTGACACGAGAGATTTAGAGGTAAAATATCTGACCTGACACGAGAGATCTAGAGGTAAAACCTCTGACCTGACACGGGAGATTGAGAAGTAAAACCTCTGACCTGATACGAGAGATCTAGAGGTAAAACCTCTGACCTGACACGAGATATCTAAAGGAAAAACCTCTGACCTGACATGAGAAATCGAGAGGTAGAACCTCTCACCTGACATGAGAGATATAGAGGTAAAACCTCTGTCCTTACACGGGATATTTAGAGGTAAAACCTCTGACCCGACACGGGAGATTTAGAGGTAAAATATCTGACCTGACACGAGAGATCTAGAGGTAAAACCTCTGACCTGACACGGAAGATTGAGAGGTAATACCTCTGACCTGACACGGAAGATTGAGAGGTAAAACCTCTGACCTGACACGGGATATTTAGAGGTAAAACCTCTGACCTGACACGGAAGATTTAGAGGTAAAACATCTGACCTGACACGAAAGATTCAGAGGTAAAACGTCTGACCTGACACGAGAGATCTAGAAGTAAAACCTCTGACCTGACACGAGAGATTTAGAGGTAAAACTTCTGACCTGACACGAGAGATTTAGAGGTAAAACCTCTGACCTGACACGAGAGATAGAGGTAAAACCTCTGACCTGACACGGGAGATTTAGAGGTAAAACCTCTGACCTGACATGGGAGATTTAGAGGTAAAACCTATGACCTGACACGAGAGATTTAGAGGTAAAACATCTGACCTGACAAGAGATTTAGAGGTAAAATCTCTGACCTGACACGAGAGATTTAGAGGTAAAATCTCTGACCTGACACGAGAGATATAAAGGTAAAACCTCTGACCTGACACGAGAAATCTAGAGGTAAAACTTCTGACCTGACAAGAGATTTAGAGGTAAAATCTCTGACCTGACATGAGAAATCGAGAAGTAAAACCTCTCACCTGACACTAGAGATAAAGATGTAAAACCTCTGACCAGACGAGAGATTTAGAGGTAAAACCTCTGACCTGACACGAGAGATTGAGAGGTAAAACCTATGACCTGACACGGGAGATCTAGAGGTAAAACATCTGACTTGACACGAGAGATCTAGAGGTAAAACCTCTGACCTGACACGAGAAATTTAGAGGTAAAACATCTGACCTGACACGAGAGATTTAGAGGAAAAACCTCTGACCTGACACGAGAGATTTAGATGTAAAACCTCTGACCTGACACGAGAGATCTAGAGGTAAAACCTCTGACCTGACACGGGAGATTTAGAGGTAAAACCTCTGACCTGACACGGGAGATTTAGAAGTAAACCCTCTGACCTGACACAAGAGATGTAGAGGTAAAACCTCTGACCTGACACGAAAGATCTAAAGGTAAAACCTCTGACCTGACACGAGATTTAGAGGTAAAACCTCTGACCTGACATGGGAGATTTAGAGGTAAAACCTCTGACCTGAAACGAGAGATTGAGAGGTAAAACCTCTGACCTGACACGAGAGATCTAAAGGTAAAACCTCTGACCTGACATGAGAAATCGAGAGGTAGAACCTCTCACCTGACATGAGAGATATAGAGGTAAAACCTCTGACCTGACACGGGATATTTTGAGGTAAAACCTCTGACCTGACACGGGAGATTTAGAGGTAAACCCTCTGACCTGACACGAAAGATCTAAAGGTAAAACCTCTGACCTGACACGAGATTTAGAGGTAAAACCTCTGACCTGACATGGGAGATTTAGAGGTAAAACCTCTGACCTGAAACGAGAGATTGAGAGGTAAAACCTCTGACCTGACACGAGAGATCTAAAGGTAAAACCTCTGACCTGACATGAGAAATCGAGAGGTAGAACCTCTCACCTGACATGAGAGATATAGAGGTAAAACCTCTGACCTGACACGGGAGATTGAAGTAAAACCTCTGACCTGACACGAGAGATCTATAGGTAAAACCTCTGACCTGACACGAGAGATTAAAAGGTAAAACCAATGACCTGACACGAGATATTGAGAGGTAAAACCTCTGAACTGACACGAGAGATTTAGAGGTAAAACCTCTGACCTGACACGAGAGATTTAGAGGTAAAACCTCTGACCTGACACGAGAGAATTTGAGGTAAAATCTCTGACCTGACACGGGAGATTGAGAGGTAAAACCTCTGACCTGACACGAGAGATCTAGCGGTAAAACCTTTGACCTGACACGGAAGATTGAGAGGTAAAACCTCTGACCTGCCACGGAAGATTGAGAGGTAAAACCTCTGACCTGACACGGGATATTTAGAGGTAAAACCTCTGACCTGACACGGGAGATTTAGAGGTAAACCCTCTGTCATGACACGAAAGATCTAAATGTAAAACAGCTGACCAGACGCGGGAGATTTAGAGGTAAAACCTCGGACCTGACACGAGAGCTTTAGAGGTAAAACCTCTGACCTGACACGGGAGATTTAGAGGTAAAACCTCTGACCTGACACGAGAGATCTATAGGTAAAACCTCTGACCTGACACGAGAGATTAAAAGGTAAAACCAATGACCTGACACGAGAGATATAAAGGTAAAACCTCTGACCTGACACGAGAAATCTAGAGGTAAAACCTCTGACCTGACACGAGAGATTTAGTGGTAAAATCTCTGACCTGACACGAGAGATTTAGAGGTAAAATATCTGACCTGACACGAGAGATCTAGAGGTAAAACCTCTGACCTGACACGGGAGATTGAGAAGTAAAACCTCTGACCTGATACGAGAGATCTAGAGGTAAAACCTCTGACCTGACACGAGATATCTAAAGGAAAAACCTCTGACCTGACATGAGAAATCGAGAGGTAGAACCTCTCACCTGACATGAGAGATATAGAGGTAAAACCTCTGTCCTTACACGGGATATTTAGAGGTAAAACCTCTGACCCGACACGGGAGATTTAGAGGTAAAATATCTGACCTGACACGAGAGATCTAGAGGTAAAACCTCTGACCTGACACGGAAGATTGAGAGGTAATACCTCTGACCTGACACGGAAGATTGAGAGGTAAAACCTCTGACCTGACACGGGATATTTAGAGGTAAAACCTCTGACCTGACACGGAAGATTTAGAGGTAAAACATCTGACCTGACACGAGAGATTAAAAGGTAAAACCAATGACCTGACACGAGAGATATAAAGGTAAAACCTCTGACCTGACACGAGAAATCTAGAGGTAAAACCTCTGACCTGACACGAGAGATTTAGTGGTAAAATCTCTGACCTGACACGAGAGATTTAGAGGTAAAATATCTGACCTGACACGAGAGATCTAGAGGTAAAACCTCTGACCTGACACGGGAGATTGAGAAGTAAAACCTCTGACCTGATACGAGAGATCTAGAGGTAAAACCTCTGACCTGACACGAGATATCTAAAGGAAAAACCTCTGACCTGACATGAGAAATCGAGAGGTAGAACCTCTCACCTGACATGAGAGATATAGAGGTAAAACCTCTGTCCTTACACGGGATATTTAGAGGTAAAACCTCTGACCCGACACGGGAGATTTAGAGGTAAAATATCTGACCTGACACGAGAGATCTAGAGGTAAAACCTCTGACCTGACACGGAAGATTGAGAGGTAATACCTCTGACCTGACACGGAAGATTGAGAGGTAAAACCTCTGACCTGACACGGGATATTTAGAGGTAAAACCTCTGACCTGACACGGAAGATTTAGAGGTAAAACATCTGACCTGACACGAAAGATTCAGAGGTAAAACGTCTGACCTGACACGAGAGATCTAGAAGTAAAACCTCTGACCTGACACGAGAGATTTAGAGGTAAAACTTCTGACCTGACACGAGAGATTTAGAGGTAAAACCTCTGACCTGACACGAGAGATAGAGGTAAAACCTCTGACCTGACACGGGAAATTTAGAGGTAAAACCTCTGACCTGACATGGGAGATTTAGAGGTAAAACCTATGACCTGACACGAGAGATTTAGAGGTAAAACATCTGACCTGACAAGAGATTTAGAGGTAAAATCTCTTACCTGACACGAGAGATTTAGAGGTAAAATCTCTGACCTGACACGAGAGATATAAAGGTAAAACCTCTGACCTGACACGAGAAATCTAGAGGTAAAACTTCTGACCTGACAAGAGATTTAGAGGTAAAATCTCTGACCTGACATGAGAAATCGAGAAGTAAAACCTCTCACCTGACACTAGAGATAAAGATGTAAAACCTCTGACCAGACGAGAGATTTAGAGGTAAAACCTCTGACCTGACACGAGAGATTGAGAGGTAAAACCTATGACCTGACACGGGAGATCTAGAGGTAAAACATCTGACCTGACACGAGAGATTTAGAGGAAAAACCTCTGACCTGACACGAGAGATTTAGATGTAAAACCTCTGACCTGACACGAGAGATCTAGAGGTAAAACCTCTGACCTGACACGGGAGATTTAGAGGTAAAACCTCTGACCTGACACGGGAGATTTAGAGGTAAACCCTCTGACCTGACACAAGAGATGTAGAGGTAAAACCTCTGACCTGACACGAAAGATCTAAAGGTAAAACCTCTGACCTGACACGAGATTTAGAGGTAAAACCTCTGACCTGACATGGGAGATTTAGAGGTAAAACCTCTGACCTGAAACGAGAGATTGAGAGGTAAAACCTCTGACCTGACACGAGAGATCTAAAGGTAAAACCTCTGACCTGACATGAGAAATCGAGAGGTAGAACCTCTCACCTGACATGAGAGATATAGAGGTAAAACCTCTAACCTGACACGGGATATTTTGAGGTAAAACCTCTGACCTGACACGGGAGATTTAGAGGTAAACCCTCTGACCTGACACGAAAGATCTAAAGGTAAAACCTCTGACCTGACACGAGAGATTTAGAGGTAAAACCTCTGACCTGACACGAGAGATTTAGAGGTAAAACCTCTGACATGACACGGAAAATTTAGTGGTAAAACCTCTGACCTGACACGAGAGATTAAGTGGTAAAACCAATGATCTGACACGCGAGATTTAGAGGTAAAACCTCTGACCTGACACGGGATATTTAGAGGTAAAACCTCTGACCTGACACGGGAGATTTAGAGGTAAACCCTCTGACCTGACACGAAAGATCTAAAGGTAAAACCTCTGACCTGACACGGGAGATTTAGAGGTAAAACATCTGAACTGACACAAGAGATTTAGAGGTAAAACCTCTGACCTGACACGGGAGATTGAAGTAAAACCTCTGACCTGACACGAGAGATCTAGATGTAAAATCTCTGACCTGACACGAGAGATTTAGAGGTAAAACCTCTGACCTGACACGAGAGATTTAGAGGTAAAACCTCTGACATGACACGGAAAATTTAGTGGTAAAACCTCTGACCTGACACGAGAGATTAAGTGGTAAAACCAATGATCTGACACGCGAGATATAGAGGTAAAGCCTCTGACCTGACACGAGAGATCTAAAGGTAAAACCTCTGACCTGACACGAGAGATTTAGAGGTAAAATCTCTGACCTGACACGAGAGATTTAGAGGTAAAATATCTGACCTGACACGAGAGATCTAGAGGTAAAACCTCTGACCTGACACGGGAGATTGAGAAGTAAAACCTCTGACCTGATACGAGAGATCTAGAGGTAAAACCTCTGACCTGACACGAGATATCTAAAGGAAAAACCTCTGACCTGACATGAGAAATCGAGAGGTAGAACCTCTCACCTGACATGAGAGATATAGAGGTAAAACCTCTGTCCTTACACGGGATATTTAGAGGTAAAACCTCTAACCCGACACGGGAGATTTAGAGGTAAAATATCTGACCTGACACGAGAGATCTAGAGGTAAAACCTCTGACCTGACACGGAAGATTGAGAGGTAATACCTCTGACCTGACACGGAAGATTGAGAGGTAAAACCTCTGACCTGACACGGGATATTTAGAGGTAAAACCTCTGACCTGACACGGAAGATTTAGAGGTAAAACATCTGACCTGACACGAAAGATTCAGAGGTAAAACGTCTGACCTGACACGAGAGATCTAGAAGTAAAACCTCTGACCTGACACGAGAGATTTAGAGGTAAAACTTCTGACCTGACACGAGAGATTTAGAGGTAAAACCTCTGACCTGACACGAGAGATAGAGGTAAAACCTCTGACCTGACACGGGAGATTTAGAGGTAAAACCTCTGACCTGACATGGGAGATTTAGAGGTAAAACCTATGACCTGACACGAGAGATTTAGAGGTAAAACATCTGACCTGACAAGAGATTTAGAGGTAAAATCTCTGACCTGACACGAGAGATTTAGAGGTAAAATCTCTGACCTGACACGAGAGATATAAAGGTAAAACCTCTGACCTGACACGAGAAATCTAGAGGTAAAACTTCTGACCTGACAAGAGATTTAGAGGTAAAATCTCTGACCTGACATGAGAAATCGAGAAGTAAAACCTCTCACCTGACACTAGAGATAAAGATGTAAAACCTCTGACCAGACGAGAGATTTAGAGGTAAAACCTCTGACCTGACACGAGAGATTGAGAGGTAAAACCTATGACCTGACACGGGAGATTTAGAGGTAAAACATCTGACTTGACACGAGAGATCTAGAGGTAAAACCTCTGACCTGACACGAGAAATTTAGAGGTAAAACATCTGACCTGACACGAGAGATTTAGAGGAAAAACCTCTGACCTGACACGAGAGATTTAGATGTAAAACCTCTGACCTGACACAAGAGATCTAGAGGTAAAACCTCTGACCTGACACGGGAGATTTAGAGGTAAAACCTCTGACCTGACACGGGAGATTTAGAGGTAAACCCTCTGACCTGACACAAGAGATGTAGAGGTAAAACCTCTGACCTGACACGAAAGATCTAAAGGCAAAACCTCTGACCTGACACGAGATTTAGAGGTAAAACCTCTGACCTGACATGGGAGATTTAGAGGTAAAACCTCTGACCTGAAACGAGAGATTGAGAGGTAAAACCTCTGACCTGACACGAGAGATCTAAAGGTAAAACCTCTGACCTGACATGAGAAATCGAGAGGTAGAACCTCTCACCTGACATGAGAGATATAGAGGTAAAACCTCTGACCTGACACGGGATATTTTGAGGTAAAACCTCTGACCTGACACGAAAGATCTAAAGGTAAAACCTCTGACCTGACACGAGATTTAGAGGTAAAACCTCTGACCTGACATGGGAGATTTAGAGGTAAAACCTCTGACCTGAAACGAGAGATTGAGAGGTAAAACCTCTGACCTGACACGAGAGATCTAAAGGTAAAACCTCTGACCTGACATGAGAAATCGAGAGGTAGAACCTCTCACCTGACATGAGAGATATAGAGGTAAAACCTCTGACCTGACACGGGAGATTGAAGTAAAACCTCTGACCTGACACGAGCGATCTAGATGTAAAATCTCTGACCTGACACGAGAAATTTAGAGGTAAAACCTCTGACCTGACACGAGAGATTTAGAGGTAAAACCTCTGACATGACACGGAAAATTTAGTGGTAAAACCTCTGACCTGACACGAGAGATTAAGTGGTAAAACCAATGATCTGACACGCGAGATATAGAGGTAAAGCCTCTGACCTGACACGAGAGATCTAAAGGTAAAACCTCTGACCTGACACGAGAGATTGAGAGGTAAAACCTCTGACCTGACACGGGAGATTTAGAGGTAAACCCTCTGACCTGACACGAAAGATCTAAAGGTAAAACCTCTGACCTGACACGGGAGATTTAGAGGTAAAACATCTGAACTGACACAAGAGATTTAGAGGTAAAACCTCTGACCTGACACGGGAGATTGAAGTAAAACCTCTGACCTGACACGAGAGATCTAGATGTAAAATCTCTGACCTGACACGAGAGATTTAGAGGTAAAACCTCTGACCTGACACGAGAGATTTAGAGGTAAAACCTCTGACATGACACGGAAAATTTAGTGGTAAAACCTATGACCTGACACGAGAGATTAAGTGGTAAAACCAATGATCTGACACGCGAGATATAGAGGTAAAGCCTCTGACCTGACACGAGAGATCTAAAGGTAAAACCTCTGACCTGACACGAGAGATTTAGAGGTAAAACCTCTGACCTGACACGGAAGATTTAGAGGTAAAACATCTGACCTGACACGAAAGATTCAGAGGTAAAACGTCTGACCTGACACGAGAGATCTAGAAGTAAAACCTCTGACCTGACACGAGAGATTTAGAGGTAAAACTTCTGACCTGACACGAGAGATTTAGAGGTAAAACCTCTGACCTGACACGAGAGATAGAGGTAAAACCTCTGACCTGACACGGGAAATTTAGAGGTAAAACCTCTGACCTGACATGGGAGATTTAGAGGTAAAACCTATGACCTGACACGAGAGATTTAGAGGTAAAACATCTGACCTGACAAGAGATTTAGAGGTAAAATCTCTTACCTGACACGAGAGATTTAGAGGTAAAATCTCTGACCTGACACGAGAGATATAAAGGTAAAACCTCTGACCTGACACGAGAAATCTAGAGGTAAAACTTCTGACCTGACAAGAGATTTAGAGGTAAAATCTCTGACCTGACATGAGAAATCGAGAAGTAAAACCTCTCACCTGACACTAGAGATAAAGATGTAAAACCTCTGACCAGACGAGAGATTTAGAGGTAAAACCTCTGACCTGACACGAGAGATTGAGAGGTAAAACCTATGACCTGACACGGGAGATCTAGAGGTAAAACATCTGACCTGACACGAGAGATTTAGAGGAAAAACCTCTGACCTGACACGAGAGATTTAGATGTAAAACCTCTGACCTGACACGAGAGATCTAGAGGTAAAACCTCTGACCTGACACGGGAGATTTAGAGGTAAAACCTCTGACCTGACACGGGAGATTTAGAGGTAAACCCTCTGACCTGACACAAGAGATGTAGAGGTAAAACCTCTGACCTGACACGAAAGATCTAAAGGTAAAACCTCTGACCTGACACGAGATTTAGAGGTAAAACCTCTGACCTGACATGGGAGATTTAGAGGTAAAACCTCTGACCTGAAACGAGAGATTGAGAGGTAAAACCTCTGACCTGACACGAGAGATCTAAAGGTAAAACCTCTGACCTGACATGAGAAATCGAGAGGTAGAACCTCTCACCTGACATGAGAGATATAGAGGTAAAACCTCTAACCTGACACGGGATATTTTGAGGTAAAACCTCTGACCTGACACGGGAGATTTAGAGGTAAACCCTCTGACCTGACACGAAAGATCTAAAGGTAAAACCTCTGACCTGACACGAGAGATTTAGAGGTAAAACCTCTGACCTGACACGAGAGATTTAGAGGTAAAACCTCTGACATGACACGGAAAATTTAGTGGTAAAACCTCTGACCTGACACGAGAGATTAAGTGGTAAAACCAATGATCTGACACGCGAGATTTAGAGGTAAAACCTCTGACCTGACACGGGATATTTAGAGGTAAAACCTCTGACCTGACACGGGAGATTTAGAGGTAAACCCTCTGACCTGACACGAAAGATCTAAAGGTAAAACCTCTGACCTGACACGGGAGATTTAGAGGTAAAACATCTGAACTGACACAAGAGATTTAGAGGTAAAACCTCTGACCTGACACGGGAGATTGAAGTAAAACCTCTGACCTGACACGAGAGATCTAGATGTAAAATCTCTGACCTGACACGAGAGATTTAGAGGTAAAACCTCTGACCTGACACGAGAGATTTAGAGGTAAAACCTCTGACATGACACGGAAAATTTAGTGGTAAAACCTCTGACCTGACACGAGAGATTAAGTGGTAAAACCAATGATCTGACACGCGAGATATAGAGGTAAAGCCTCTGACCTGACACGAGAGATCTAAAGGTAAAACCTCTGACCTGACACGAGAGATTTAGAGGTAAAATCTCTGACCTGACACGAGAGATTTAGAGGTAAAATATCTGACCTGACACGAGAGATCTAGAGGTAAAACCTCTGACCTGACACGGGAGATTGAGAAGTAAAACCTCTGACCTGATACGAGAGATCTAGAGGTAAAACCTCTGACCTGACACGAGATATCTAAAGGAAAAACCTCTGACCTGACATGAGAAATCGAGAGGTAGAACCTCTCACCTGACATGAGAGATATAGAGGTAAAACCTCTGTCCTTACACGGGATATTTAGAGGTAAAACCTCTGACCCGACACGGGAGATTTAGAGGTAAAATATCTGACCTGACACGAGAGATCTAGAGGTAAAACCTCTGACCTGACACGGAAGATTGAGAGGTAATACCTCTGACCTGACACGGAAGATTGAGAGGTAAAACCTCTGACCTGACACGGGATATTTAGAGGTAAAACCTCTGACCTGACACGGAAGATTTAGAGGTAAAACATCTGACCTGACACGAAAGATTCAGAGGTAAAACGTCTGACCTGACACGAGAGATCTAGAAGTAAAACCTCTGACCTGACACGAGAGATTTAGAGGTAAAACTTCTGACCTGACACGAGAGATTTAGAGGTAAAACCTCTGACCTGACACGAGAGATAGAGGTAAAACCTCTGACCTGACACGGGAGATTTAGAGGTAAAACCTCTGACCTGACATGGGAGATTTAGAGGTAAAACCTATGACCTGACACGAGAGATTTAGAGGTAAAACATCTGACCTGACAAGAGATTTAGAGGTAAAATCTCTGACCTGACACGAGAGATTTAGAGGTAAAATCTCTGACCTGACACGAGAGATATAAAGGTAAAACCTCTGACCTGACACGAGAAATCTAGAGGTAAAACTTCTGACCTGACAAGAGATTTAGAGGTAAAATCTCTGACCTGACATGAGAAATCGAGAAGTAAAACCTCTCACCTGACACTAGAGATAAAGATGTAAAACCTCTGACCAGACGAGAGATTTAGAGGTAAAACCTCTGACCTGACACGAGAGATTGAGAGGTAAAACCTATGACCTGACACGGGAGATCTAGAGGTAAAACATCTGACTTGACACGAGAGATCTAGAGGTAAAACCTCTGACCTGACACGAGAAATTTAGAGGTAAAACATCTGACCTGACACGAGAGATTTAGAGGTAAAACCTCTGACCTGACATGGGAGATTTAGAGGTAAAACCTCTGACCTGAAACGAGAGATTGAGAGGTAAAACCTCTGACCTGACACGAGAGATCTAAAGGTAAAACCTCTGACCTGACATGAGAAATCGAGAGGTAGAACCTCTCACCTGACATGAGAGATATAGAGGTAAAACCTCTAACCTGACACGGGATATTTTGAGGTAAAACCTCTGACCTGACACGGGAGATTTAGAGGTAAACCCTCTGACCTGACACGAAAGATCTAAAGGTAAAACCTCTGACCTGACACGAGAGATTTAGAGGTAAAACCTCTGACCTGACACGAGAGATTTAGAGGTAAAACCTCTGACATGACACGGAAAATTTAGTGGTAAAACCTCTGACCTGACACGAGAGATTAAGTGGTAAAACCAATGATCTGACACGCGAGATTTAGAGGTAAAACCTCTGACCTGACACGGGATATTTAGAGGTAAAACCTCTGACCTGACACGGGAGATTTAGAGGTAAACCCTCTGACCTGACACGAAAGATCTAAAGGTAAAACCTCTGACCTGACACGGGAGATTTAGAGGTAAAACATCTGAACTGACACAAGAGATTTAGAGGTAAAACCTCTGACCTGACACGGGAGATTGAAGTAAAACCTCTGACCTGACACGAGAGATCTAGATGTAAAATCTCTGACCTGACACGAGAGATTTAGAGGTAAAACCTCTGACCTGACACGAGAGATTTAGAGGTAAAACCTCTGACATGACACGGAAAATTTAGTGGTAAAACCTCTGACCTGACACGAGAGATTAAGTGGTAAAACCAATGATCTGACACGCGAGATATAGAGGTAAAGCCTCTGACCTGACACGAGAGATCTAAAGGTAAAACCTCTGACCTGACACGAGAGATTTAGAGGTAAAATCTCTGACCTGACACGAGAGATTTAGAGGTAAAATATCTGACCTGACACGAGAGATCTAGAGGTAAAACCTCTGACCTGACACGGGAGATTGAGAAGTAAAACCTCTGACCTGATACGAGAGATCTAGAGGTAAAACCTCTGACCTGACACGAGATATCTAAAGGAAAAACCTCTGACCTGACATGAGAAATCGAGAGGTAGAACCTCTCACCTGACATGAGAGATATAGAGGTAAAACCTCTGTCCTTACACGGGATATTTAGAGGTAAAACCTCTGACCCGACACGGGAGATTTAGAGGTAAAATATCTGACCTGACACGAGAGATCTAGAGGTAAAACCTCTGACCTGACACGGAAGATTGAGAGGTAATACCTCTGACCTGACACGGAAGATTGAGAGGTAAAACCTCTGACCTGACACGGGATATTTAGAGGTAAAACCTCTGACCTGACACGGAAGATTTAGAGGTAAAACATCTGACCTGACACGAAAGATTCAGAGGTAAAACGTCTGACCTGACACGAGAGATCTAGAAGTAAAACCTCTGACCTGACACGAGAGATTTAGAGGTAAAACTTCTGACCTGACACGAGAGATTTAGAGGTAAAACCTCTGACCTGACACGAGAGATAGAGGTAAAACCTCTGACCTGACACGGGAGATTTAGAGGTAAAACCTCTGACCTGACATGGGAGATTTAGAGGTAAAACCTATGACCTGACACGAGAGATTTAGAGGTAAAACATCTGACCTGACAAGAGATTTAGAGGTAAAATCTCTGACCTGACACGAGAGATTTAGAGGTAAAATCTCTGACCTGACACGAGAGATATAAAGGTAAAACCTCTGACCTGACACGAGAAATCTAGAGGTAAAACTTCTGACCTGACAAGAGATTTAGAGGTAAAATCTCTGACCTGACATGAGAAATCGAGAAGTAAAACCTCTCACCTGACACTAGAGATAAAGATGTAAAACCTCTGACCAGACGAGAGATTTAGAGGTAAAACCTCTGACCTGACACGAGAGATTGAGAGGTAAAACCTATGACCTGACACGGGAGATCTAGAGGTAAAACATCTGACTTGACACGAGAGATCTAGAGGTAAAACCTCTGACCTGACACGAGAAATTTAGAGGTAAAACATCTGACCTGACACGAGAGATTTAGAGGAAAAACCTCTGACCTGACACGAGAGATTTAGATGTAAAACCTCTGACCTGACACAAGAGATCTAGAGGTAAAACCTCTGACCTGACACGGGAGATTTAGAGGTAAAACCTCTGACCTGACACGGGAGATTTAGAGGTAAACCCTCTGACCTGACACAAGAGATGTAGAGGTAAAACCTCTGACCTGACACGAAAGATCTAAAGGTAAAACCTCTGACCTGACACGAGATTTAGAGGTAAAACCTCTGACCTGACATGGGAGATTTAGAGGTAAAACCTCTGACCTGAAACGAGAGATTGAGAGGTAAAACCTCTGACCTGACACGAGAGATCTAAAGGTAAAACCTCTGACCTGACATGAGAAATCGAGAGGTAGAACCTCTCACCTGACATGAGAGATATAGAGGTAAAACCTCTGACCTGACACGGGATATTTTGAGGTAAAACCTCTGACCTGACACGAAAGATCTAAAGGTAAAACCTCTGACCTGACACGAGATTTAGAGGTAAAACCTCTGACCTGACATGGGAGATTTAGAGGTAAAACCTCTGACCTGAAACGAGAGATTGAGAGGTAAAACCTCTGACCTGACACGAGAGATCTAAAGGTAAAACCTCTGACCTGACATGAGAAATCGAGAGGTAGAACCTCTCACCTGACATGAGAGATATAGAGGTAAAACCTCTGACCTGACACGGGAGATTGAAGTAAAACCTCTGACCTGACACGAGCGATCTAGATGTAAAATCTCTGACCTGACACGAGAAATTTAGAGGTAAAACCTCTGACCTGACACGAGAGATTTAGAGGTAAAACCTCTGACATGACACGGAAAATTTAGTGGTAAAACCTCTGACCTGACACGAGAGATTAAGTGGTAAAACCAATGATCTGACACGCGAGATATAGAGGTAAAGCCTCTGACCTGACACGAGAGATCTAAAGGTAAAACCTCTGACCTGACACGAGAGATTGAGAGGTAAAACCTCTGACCTGACACGGGAGATTTAGAGGTAAACCCTCTGACCTGACACGAAAGATCTAAAGGTAAAACCTCTGACCTGACACGGGAGATTTAGAGGTAAAACATCTGAACTGACACAAGAGATTTAGAGGTAAAACCTCTGACCTGACACGGGAGATTGAAGTAAAACCTCTGACCTGACACGAGAGATCTAGATGTAAAATCTCTGACCTGACACGAGAGATTTAGAGGTAAAACCTCTGACCTGACACGAGAGATTTAGAGGTAAAACCTCTGACATGACACGGAAAATTTAGTGGTAAAACCTCTGACCTGACACGAGAGATTAAGTGGTAAAACCAATGATCTGACACGCGAGATATAGAGGTAAAGCCTCTGACCTGACACGAGAGATCTAAAGGTAAAACCTCTGACCTGACACGAGAGATTTAGAGGTAAAATCTCTGAACTGACACGAGAGATTTAGAGGTAAAATATCTGACCTGACACGAGAGATCTAGAGGTAAAACCTCTGACCTGACACGGGAGATTGAGAAGTAAAACCTCTGACCTGATACGAGAGATCTAGAGGTAAAACCTCTGACCTGACACGAGATATCTAAAGGAAAAACCTCTGACCTGACATGAGAAATCGAGAGGTAGAACCTCTCACCTGACATGAGAGATATAGAGGTAAAACCTCTGTCCTTACACGGGATATTTAGAGGTAAAACCTCTGACCCGACACGGGAGATTTAGAGGTAAAATATCTGACCTGACACGAGAGATCTAGAGGTAAAACCTCTGACCTGACACGGAAGATTGAGAGGTAATACCTCTGACCTGACACGGAAGATTGAGAGGTAAAACCTCTGACCTGACACGGGATATTTAGAGGTAAAACCTCTGACCTGACACGGAAGATTTAGAGGTAAAACATCTGACCTGACACGAGAGATTTAGAGGTAAAACTTCTGACCTGACACGAGAGATTTAGAGGTAAAACCTCTGACCTGACACGAGAGATAGAGGTAAAACCTCTGACCTGACACGGGAGATTTAGAGGTAAAACCTCTGACCTGACATGGGAGATTTAGAGGTAAAACCTATGACCTGACACGAGAGATTTAGAGGTAAAACATCTGACCTGACAAGAGATTTAGAGGTAAAATCTCTGACCTGACACGAGAGATTTAGAGGTAAAATCTCTGACCTGACACGAGAGATATAAAGGTAAAACCTCTGACCTGACACGAGAAATCTAGAGGTAAAACTTCTGACCTGACAAGAGATTTAGAGGTAAAATCTCTGACCTGACATGAGAAATCGAGAAGTAAAACCTCTCACCTGACACTAGAGATAAAGATGTAAAACCTCTGACCAGACGAGAGATTTAGAGGTAAAACCTCTGACCTGACACGAGAGATTGAGAGGTAAAACCTATGACCTGACACGGGAGATCTAGAGGTAAAACATCTGACTTGACACGAGAGATCTAGAGGTAAAACCTCTGACCTGACACGAGAAATTTAGAGGTAAAACATCTGACCTGACACGAGAGATTTAGAGGAAAAACCTCTGACCTGACACGAGAGATTTAGATGTAAAACCTCTGACCTGACACAAGAGATCTAGAGGTAAAACCTCTGACCTGACACGGGAGATTTAGAGGTAAAACCTCTGACCTGACACGGGAGATTTAGAGGTAAACCCTCTGACCTGACACAAGAGATGTAGAGGTAAAACCTCTGACCTGACACGAAAGATCTAAAGGTAAAACCTCTGACCTGACACGAGATTTGGAGGTAAAACCTCTGACCTGACATGGGAGATTTAGAGGTAAAACCTCTGACCTGAAACGAGAGATTGAGAGGTAAAACCTCTGACCTGACACGAGAGATCTAAAGGTAAAACCTCTGACCTGACATGAGAAATCGAGAGGTAGAACCTCTCACCTGACATGAGAGATATAGAGGTAAAACCTCTGACCTGACACGGGATATTTTGAGGTAAAACCTCTGACCTGACACGAAAGATCTAAAGGTAAAACCTCTGACCTGACACGAGATTTAGAGGTAAAACCTCTGACCTGACATGGGAGATTTAGAGGTAAAACCTCTGACCTGAAACGAGAGATTGAGAGGTAAAACCTCTGACCTGACACGAGAGATCTAAAGGTAAAACCTCTGACCTGACATGAGAAATCGAGAGGTAGAACCTCTCACCTGACATGAGAGATATAGAGGTAAAACCTCTGACCTGACACGGGAGATTGAAGTAAAACCTCTGACCTGACACGAGCGATCTAGATGTAAAATCTCTGACCTGACACGAGAAATTTAGAGGTAAAACCTCTGACCTGACACGAGAGATTTAGAGGTAAAACCTCTGACATGACACGGAAAATTTAGTGGTAAAACCTCTGACCTGACACGAGAGATTAAGTGGTAAAACCAATGATCTGACACGCGAGATATAGAGGTAAAGCCTCTGACCTGACACGAGAGATCTAAAGGTAAAACCTCTGACCTGACACGAGAGATTGAGAGGTAAAACCTCTGACCTGACACGGGACATATAGAGGTAAACCCTCTGACCTGACACGAAAGATCTAAAGGTAAAACCTCTGACCTGACACGGGAGATTTAGAGGTAAAACATCTGAACTGACACAAGAGATTTAGAGGTAAAACCTCTGACCTGACACGGGAGATTGAAGTAAAACCTCTGACCTGACACGAGAGATCTAGATGTAAAATCTCTGACCTGACACGAGAGATTTAGAGGTAAAACCTCTGACCTGACACGAGAGATTTAGAGGTAAAACCTCTGACATGACACGGAAAATTTAGTGGTAAAACCTCTGACCTGACACGAGAGATTAAGTGGTAAAACCAATGATCTGACACGCGAGATATAGAGGTAAAGCCTCTGACCTGACACGAGAGATCTAAAGGTAAAACCTCTGACCTGACACGAGAGATTTAGAGGTAAAATCTCTGAACTGACACGAGAGATTTAGAGGTAAAATATCTGACCTGACACGAGAGATCTAGAGGTAAAACCTCTGACCTGACACGGGAGATTGAGAAGTAAAACCTCTGACCTGATACGAGAGATCTAGAGGTAAAACCTCTGACCTGACACGAGATATCTAAAGGAAAAACCTCTGACCTGACATGAGAAATCGAGAGGTAGAACCTCTCACCTGACATGAGAGATATAGAGGTAAAACCTCTGTCCTTACACGGGATATTTAGAGGTAAAACCTCTGACCCGACACGGGAGATTTAGAGGTAAAATATCTGACCTGACACGAGAGATCTAGAGGTAAAACCTCTGACCTGACACGGAAGATTGAGAGGTAATACCTCTGACCTGACACGGAAGATTGAGAGGTAAAACCTCTGACCTGACACGGGATATTTAGAGGTAAAACCTCTGACCTGACACGGAAGATTTAGAGGTAAAACATCTGACCTGACACGAAAGATTCAGAGGTAAAACGTCTGACCTGACACGAGAGATCTAGAAGTAAAACCTCTGACCTGACACGAGAGATTTAGAGGTAAAACTTCTGACCTGACACGAGAGATTTAGAGGTAAAACCTCTGACCTGACACGAGAGATAGAGGTAAAACCTCTGACCTGACACGGGAGATTTAGAGGTAAAACCTCTGACCTGACATGGGAGATTTAGAGGTAAAACCTATGACCTGACACGAGAGATTTAGAGGTAAAACATCTGACCTGACAAGAGATTTAGAGGTAAAATCTCTGACCTGACACGAGAGATTTAGAGGTAAAATCTCTGACCTGACACGAGAGATATAAAGGTAAAACCTCTGACCAGACGAGAGATTTAGAGGTAAAACCTCTGACCTGACACGAGAGATTGAGAGGTAAAACCTATGACCTGACACGGGAGATCTAGAGGTAAAACATCTGACTTGACACGAGAGATCTAGAGGTAAAACCTCTGACCTGACACGAGAAATTTAGAGGTAAAACATCTGACCTGACACGAGAGATTTAGAGGAAAAACCTCTGACCTGACACGAGAGATTTAGATGTAAAACCTCTGACCTGACACGAGAGATCTAGAGGTAAAACCTCTGACCTGACACGGGAGATTTAGAGGTAAAACCTCTGACCTGACACGGGAGATTTAGAGGTAAACCCTCTGACCTGACACAAGAGATGTAGAGGTAAAACCTCTGACCTGACACGAAGATCTAAAGGTAAAACCTCTGACCTGACACGAGATTTAGAGGTAAAACCTCTGACCTGACATGGGAGATTTAGAGGTAAAACCTCTGACCTGAAACGAGAGATTGAGAGGTAAAACCTCTGACCTGACACGAGAGATCTAAAGGTAAAACCTCTGACCTGACATAAGAAATCGAGAGGTAGAACCTCTCACCTGACATGAGAGATATAGAGGTAAAACCTCTGTCCTTACACGGGATATTTAGAGGTAAAACCTCTGACCCGACACGGGAGATTTAGAGGTAAAATATCTGACCTGACACGAGAGATCTAGAGGTAAAACCTCTGACCTGACACGGAAGATTGAGAGGTAATACCTCTGACCTGACACGGAAGATTGAGAGGTAAAACCTCTGACCTGACACGGGATATTTAGAGGTAAAACCTCTGACCTGACACGGAAGATTTAGAGGTAAAACCTCTGACCTGACACGAAAGATTCAGAGGTAAAACGTCTGACCTGACACGAGAGATCTAGAAGTAAAACCTCTGACCTGACACGAGAGATTTAGAGGTAAAACTTCTGACCTGACACGAGAGATTTAGAGGTAAAACCTCTGACCTGACACGAGAGATAGAGGTAAAACCTCTGACCTGACACGGGAGATTTAGAGGTAAAACCTCTGACCTGACATGGGAGATTTAGAGGTAAAACCTATGACCTGACACGAGAGATTTAGAGGTAAAACATCTGACCTGACAAGAGATTTAGAGGTAAAATCTCTGACCTGACACGAGAGATTAGAGGTAAAATCTCTGACCTGACACGAGAGATATAAAGGTAAAACCTCTGACCTGACACGAGAAATCTAGAGGTAAAACTTCTGACCTGACAAGAGATTTAGAGGTAAAATCTCTGACCTGACATGAGAAATCGAGAAGTAAAACCTCTCACCTGACACTAGAGATAAAGATGTAAAACCTCTGACCAGACGAGAGATTTAGAGGTAAAACCTCTGACCTGACACGAGAGATTGAGAGGTAAAACCTATGACCTGACACGGGAGATCTAGAGGTAAAACATCTGACTTGACACGAGAGATCTAGAGGTAAAACCTCTGACCTGACACGAGAAATTTAGAGGTAAAACATCTGACCTGACACGAGAGATTTAGAGGAAAAACCTCTGACCTGACACGAGAGATTTAGATGTAAAACCTCTGACCTGACACGAGAGATCTAGAGGTAAAACCTCTGACCTGACACGGGAGATTTAGAGGTAAAACCTCTGACCTGACACGGGAGATTTAGAGGTAAACCCTCTGACCTGACACAAGAGATGTAGAGGTAAAACCTCTGACCTGACACGAAAGATCTAAAGGTAAAACCTCTGACCTGACACGAGATTTAGAGGTAAAACCTCTGACCTGACATGGGAGATTTAGAGGTAAAACCTCTGACCTGAAACGAGAGATTGAGAGGTAAAACCTCTGACCTGACACGAGAGATCTAAAGGTAAAACCTCTGACCTGACATGAGAAATCGAGAGGTAGAACCTCTCACCTGACATTAGAGATATAGAGGTAAAACCTCTGACCTGACACGGGATATTTTGAGGTAAAACCTCCGACCTGACACGGGAGATTTAGAGGTAAACCCTCTGACCTGACACGAAAGATCTAAAGGTAAAACCTCTGACCTGACACGGGAGATTTAGAGGTAAAACATCTGAACTGACACAAGAGATTTAGAGGTAAAACCTCTGACCTGACACGGGAGATTGAAGTAAAACCTCTGACCTAACACGAGAGATTTAGAGGTAAAACCTCTGACATGACACGGAAAATTTAGTGGTAAAACCTCTGACCTGACACGAGAGATTAAGTGGTAAAACCAATGATCTGACACGCGAGATATAGAGGTAAAGCCTCTGACCTGACACGAGAGATCTAAAGGTAAAACCTCTGACCTGACACGAGAGATTGAGAGGTAAAACCTCTGACCTGACACGAGAGATTTAGAGGTAAAACCTCTGACCTGACACGGGATATTTAGAGGTAAAACCTCTGACCTGACACGGGAGATTTAGAGGTAAACCCTCTGACCTGACACGAAAGATTTAAAGGTAAAACCTCTGACCTGACACGGGAGATTTAGAGGTAAAACATCTGAACTGACACAAGAGATTTAGAGGTAAAACCTCTGACCTGACACGGGAGATTGAAGTAAAACCTCTGACCTGACACGAGAGATCTAGATGTAAAATCTCTGACCTGACACGAGAGATTTAGAGGTAAAACCTCTGACCTGACACGAGAGATTTAGAGGTAAAACCTCTGACATGACACGGAAAATTTAGTGGTAAAACCTCTGACCTGACACGAGAGATTAAGTGGTAAAACCAATGATCTGACACGCGAGATATAGAGGTAAAGCCTCTGACCTGACACGAGAGATCTAAAGGTAAAACCTCTGACCTGACACGAGAGAATGAGAGGTAAAACCTCTGACCTGACACGAGAGATTTAGAGGCAAAACCTCTGACCTGACACGGGAGATTTAGAGGTAAAACCTCTGACCTGACATTGGAGATTTAGAGGTAAAACCTCTGACCTGACACGAGAGATTTTGAGGTAAAATCTCTGACCTGACACGGGAGATTGAGAGGTAAAACCTCTGACCTGACACGAGAGATCTAGCGGTAAAACCTCTGACCTGACACGGAAGATTGAGAGGTAAAACCTCTGACCTGCCACGGAAGATTGAGAGGTAAAACCTCTGACCTGACACGGGATATTTAGAGGTAAAACCTCTGACCTGACACGAGAGATTTAGAGGTAAACCCTCTGTCATGACACGAAAGATCTAAATGTAAAACCTCTGACCTGACACGGGAGATTTAGAGGTAAAACCTCGGACCTGACACGAGAGCTTTAGAGGTAAAACCTCTGACCTGACACGGGAGATTCAGAGGTAAAACCTCTGACCTGACACGAGAGATCTATAAGTAAAACCTCTGACCTGACACGAGAGATTAAAAGGTAAAACCAATGACCTGACACGAGAGATTTAGAGGTAAAATCTCTGACCTGACACGAGAGATTTAGAGGTAAAATATCTGACCTGACACGAGAGATCTAGAGGTAAAACCTCTGACCTGACACGGGAGATTGAGAAGTAAAACCTCTGACCTGATACGAGAGATCTAGAGGTAAAACCTCTGACCTGACACGAGATATCTAAAGGAAAAACCTCTGACCTGACATGAGAAATCGAGAGGTAGAACCTCTCACCTGACATGAGAGATATAGAGGTAAAACCTCGTCCTTACACGGGATATTTAGAGGTAAAACCTCTGACCCGACACGGGAGATTTAGAGGTAAAATATCTGACCTGACACGAGAGATCTAGAGGTAAAACCTCTGACCTGACACGGGAGATTGAGAAGTAAAACCTCTGACCTGATAAGAGAGATATAGAGGTAAAACTTCTGACCTGACACGAGATATCTAAAAGAAAAACCTCTGACCTGACACGAGAGATCTATAAGTAAAACCTCTGACCTGACACGGGAGATTTAGAGGTAAAACCTCTGACCTGACACGAGAGATTAAAAGGTAAAACCAATGACCTGACACGAGAGATTTAGAGGTAAAATCTCTGACCTGACACGAGAGATTTAGAGGTAAAATATCTGACCTGACACGAGAGATCTAGAGGTAAAACCTCTGACCTGACACGGGAGATTGAGAAGTAAAACCTCTGACCTGATACGAGAGATCTAGAGGTAAAACCTCTGACCTGACACGAGATATCTAAAGGAAAAACCTCTGACCTGACATGAGAAATCTAGAGGTAGAACCTCTCACCTGACATGAGAGATATAGAGGTAAAACCTCTGTCCTTACACGGGATATTTAGAGGTAAAACCTCTGACCCGACACGGGAGATTTAGAGGTAAAACCTCTGACCTGACACGAAAGATCTAACAGTAAAACCTCTGACCTGACACGGGAGATTTAGAGGTAAAACCTCGGACCTGACACGGGAGATTGAGAGGTAAAACCTCTGACCTGACACGAGAGATCTTAAGGTAAAACCTCTGAGCTGACATGAGAAATCTAGAGGTAAAACCTCTTACCTGACACGAGAGATATAGAGGTAAAACCTCTGAACTGACACGAGAGATTTAGAGGTAAAACCTCTGACCTGACACGAAAGATTTAGAGGTAAAACCTCTGACCTGACACGAGAGATTTAGAGGTAAAACCTCTGACCTGACACGGAAAATTGAGAGGTAAAACCTCTGACCTGACACGAGAGATTAAGTGGTAAAACCAATGACCTGACACGCGAGATATAGTGGTAAAGCCTCTGACCTGACACGAGAGATTTAGAGGTAAAACCTCTGACCTGACACGGGAGATTTAGAGGTAAAACCTCTGACCTGACATGGGAGATTTAGAGGTAAAACCTCTGACCTGACACGAGAGATTTTGAGGTAAAATCTCTGACCTGACACGGGAGATTGAGAGGTAAAACCTCTGACCTGACACGAGAGATCTAGAGGTAAAACCTCTGACCTGACACGGAAGATTGAGAGGTAAAACCTCTGACCTGACACGGAATATTGAGAGGTAAAACCTCTGACCTGACACGAGAGATATATAGGTAAAACCTCTGACCTGACACGAGAGATTAAAAGGTAAAACCAATGACCTGACACGAGATATTGAGAGGTAAAACCTCTGAACTGACACGAGAGATTTAGAGGTAAAACCTCTGACCTGACACGAGAGATTTAGAGGTAAAACCTCTGACCTGACACGAGAGATTTTGAGGTAAAATCTCTGACCTGACACGGGAGATTGAGAGGTAAAACCTCTGACCTGACACGAGAGATCTAGCGGTAAAACCTCTGACCTGACACGGAAGATTGAGAGGTAAAACCTCTGACCTGCCACGGAAGATTGAGAGGTAAAACCTCTGACCTGACACGGGATATTTAGAGGTAAAACCTCTGACCTGACACGGGAGATTTAGAGGTAAACCCTCTGTCATGACACGAAAGATCTAAATGTAAAACCGCTGACCAGACACGGGAGATTTAGAGGTAAAACCTCGGACCTGACACGAGAGCTTTAGAGGTAAAACCTCTGACCTGACACGGGAGATTTAGAGGTAAAACCTCTGACCTGACACGAGAGATCTATAGGTAAAACCTCTGACCTGACACGAGAGATTAAAAGGTAAAACCAATGACCTGACACGAGAGATATAAAGGTAAAACCTCTGACCTGACACGAGAAATCTAGAGGTAAAACCTCTGACCTGACACGAGAGATTTAGAGGTAAAATCTCTGACCTGACACGAGAGATTTAGAGGTAAAATATCTGACCTGACACGAGAGATCTAGAGGTAAAACCTCTGACCTGACACGGGAGATTGAGAAGTAAAACCTCTGACCTGATACGAGAGATCTAGAGGTAAAACCTCTGACCTGACACGAGATATCTAAAGGAAAAACCTCTGACCTGACATGAGAAATCGAGAGGTAGAACCTCTCACCTGACATGAGAGATATAGAGGTAAAACCTCTGTCCTTACACGGGATATTTAGAGGTAAAACCTCTGACCCGACACGGGAGATTTAGAGGTAAAACCTCTGACCTGACACGAAAGATCTAACGGTAAAACCTCTGACCTGACACGGGAGATTTAGAGGTAAATCCTCGGACCTGACACGGGAGATTGAGAGGTAAAACCTCTGACCTGACACGAGAGATCTAAAGGTAAAACCTCTGACCTGACACGGGAGATTTAGAGGTAAAACCTCTGACCTGACACGGGAGATTTAGAGGTAAAACCTCTGACCTGACACAAGAGATATAGAGGTAAAACATTTGACCTGACACACAAGATCTAAAGGTAAAACCTTTGAGCTGACATGAGAAATCTAGAGGTAAAACCTCTGACCTGACACGAGAGATTGAGAGGTAAAACCTCTGAACTGACACGAGAGATTTAGAGGTAAAACCTCTGACCTGACACGAAAGATTTAGAGGTAAAACCTCTGACCTGACACGAGAGATTTAGAGGTAAAACCTCTGACCTGACACGGAAAATTGAGAGGTAAAACCTCTGACCTGACACGAGAGATTAAGTGGTAAAACCAATGACCTGACACGCGAGATATAGAGGTAAAGCCTCTGACCTGACACGAGAGATTTAGAGGTAAAACCTCTGACCTGACACGGGAGATTTAGAGGTAAAACCTCTGACCTGACATGGGAGATTTAGAGGTAAAACCTCTGACCTGACACGAGAGATTGAGGTAAAACCTCTGACCTGACACGGGAGATTGAGAGGTAAAACCTCTGACCTGACACGAGAGATCTAGAGGTAAAACCTCTGACCTGACACGGAAGATTGAGAGGTAAAACCTCTGACCTGACACGGAATATTGAGAGGTAAAACCTCTGACCTGACACGAGAGATAAAAAGGTAAAACCAATGACCTGACACGAGAGATTGAGAGGTAAAACCTCTGAACTGACACGAGAGATTTAGAGGTAAAACCTCTGACCTGACACGAAAGATTTAGAGGTAAAACCTCTGACCTGACACGAGAGATTTAGAGGTAAAACCTCTGACCTGACACGGAAAATTGAGAGGTAAAACCTCTGACCTGACACGAGAGATTAAGTGGTAAAACCAATGACCTGACACGCGAGATATAGAGGTAAAGCCTCTGACCTGACACGAGAGATTTAGAGGTAAAACCTCTGACCTGACACGGGAGATTTAGAGGTAAAACCTCTGACCTGACATGGGAGATTTAGAGGTAAAACCTCTGACCTGACACGAGAGATTGAGGTAAAATCTCTGACATGACACGGGAGATTGAGAGGTAAAACCTCTGACCTGACACGAGAGATCTAGAGGTAAAACCTCTGACCTGACACGGAAGATTGAGAGGTAAAACCTCTGACCTGACACGGAATATTGAGAGGTAAAACCTCTGACCTGACACGAGAGATCTATAGGTAAAACCTCTGACCTGACACGAGAGATTAAAAGGTAAAACCAATGACCTGACACGAGAGATTGAGAGGTAAAACCTCTGAACTGACACGAGAGATTTAGAGGTAAAACCTCTGACCTGACACGAAAGATTTAGAGGTAAAACCTCTGACCTGACACGAGAGATTTAGAGGTAAAACCTCTGACCTGACACGGAAAATTGAGAGGTAAAACCTCTGACCTGACACGAGAGATCTATAGGTAAAACCTCTGACCTGACACGAGAGACTAAAAGGTAAAACCAATGACCTGACACGAGAGATTGAGAGGAAAAACCTCTGAACTGACACGAGAGATATAGAGGTAAAACATTTGACCTGACACACAAGATCTAAAGGTAAAACCTTTGAGCTGACATGAGAAATCTAGAGGTAAAACCTCTGACCTGACACGAGAGATTGAGAGGTAAAACCTCTGAACTGACACGAGAGATTTAGAGGTAAAACCTCTGACCTGACACGAAAGATTTAGAGGTAAAACCTCTGACCTGACACGAGAGATTTAGAGGTAAAACCTCTGACCTGACACGGAAAATTGAGAGGTAAAACCTCTGACCTGACACGAGAGATTAAGTGGTAAAACCAATGACCTGACACGCGAGATATAGAGGTAAAGCCTCTGACCTGACACGAGAGATTTAGAGGTAAAACCTCTGACCTGACACGAGAGATTAAGTGGTAAAACCAATGACCTGACACGCGAGATATAGAGGTAAAGCCTCTGACCTGACACGAGAGATTTAGAGGTAAAACCTCTGACCTGACACGGGAGATTTAGAGGTAAAACCTCTGACCTGACATGGGAGATTTAGAGGTAAAACCTCTGACCTGACACGAGAGATTGAGGTAAAATCTCTGACATGACACGGAAGATTGAGAGGTAAAACCTCTGACCTGACACGGAATATTGAGAGGTAAAACCTCTGACCTGACACGAGAGATCTATAGGTAAAACCTCTGACCTGACACGAGAGATTAAAAGGTAAAACCAATGACCTGACACGAGAGATTGAGAGGTAAAACCTCTGAACTGACACGAGAGATTTAGAGGTAAAACCTCTGACCTGACACGAAACATTTAGAGGTAAAACCTCTGACCTGACACGAGAGATTTAGAGGTAAAACCTCTGACCTGACACGGAAAATTGAGAGGTAAAACCTCTGACCTTACACGAGAGATCTATAGGTAAAACCTCTGACCTGACACGAGAGATTAAAAGGTAAAACCAATGACCTGACACGAGAGATTGAGAGGTAAAACCTCTGAACTGACACGAGAGATTTAGAGGTAAAACCTCTGACCTGACACGAAAGATTGAGAGGTAAAACCTCTGACCCGACACGGGAGATTTAGAGGTAAAACCTCTGACCTGACACGAAAGATCTAACGGTAAAACCTCTGACCTGACACGAAAGATTTAGAGGTAAAACCTCTGACCTGACACGAGAGATTTAGAGGTAAAACCTCTGACCTGACACGGAAAATTGAGAGGTAAAACCTCTGACCTGACACGAGAGATTAAGTGGTAAAACCAATGACCTGACACGCGAGATATAGTGGTAAAGCCTCTGACCTGACACGAGAGATTTAGAGGTAAAACCTCTGACCTGACACGGGAGATTTAGAGGTAAAACCTCTGACCTGACATGGGAGATTTAGAGGTAAAACCTCTGACCTGACACGAGAGATTTTGAGGTAAAATCTCTGACCTGACACGGGAGATTGAGAGGTAAAACCTCTGACCTGACACGAGAGATCTAGAGGTAAAACCTCTGACCTGACACGGAAGATTGAGAGGTAAAACCTCTGACCTGACACGGAATATTGAGAGGTAAAACCTCTGACCTGACACGAGAGATCTATAGGTAAAACCTCTGACCTGACACGAGAGATTAAAAGGTAAAACCAATGACCTGACACGAGATATTGAGAGGTAAAACCTCTGACCTGACACGGAAGATTGAGAGGTAAAACCTCTGACCTGACACGGAATATTGAGAGGTAAAACCTCTGACCTGACACGAGAGATCTATAGGTAAAACCTCTGACCTGACACGAGAGATTAAAAGGTAAAACCAATGACCTGACACGAGAGATTGAGAGGTAAAACCTCTGAACTGACACGAGAGATTTAGAGGTAAAACCTCTGACCTGACACGAAAGATTTAGAGGTAAAACCTCTGACCTGACACGAGAGATTTAGAGGTAAAACCTCTGACCTGACACGGAAAATTGAGAGGTAAAACCTCTGACCTGACACGAGAGATCTATAGGTAAAACCTCTGACCTGACACGAGAGATTAAAAGGTAAAACCAATGACCTGACACGAGAGATTGAGAGGAAAAACCTCTGAACTGACACGAGAGATATAGAGGTAAAACATTTGACCTGACACACAAGATCTAAAGGTAAAACCTTTGAGCTGACATGAGAAATCTAGAGGTAAAACCTCTGACCTGACACGAGAGATTGAGAGGTAAAACCTCTGAACTGACACGAGAGATTTAGAGGTAAAACCTCTGACCTGACACGAAAGATTTAGAGGTAAAACCTCTGACCTGACACGAGAGATTTAGAGGTAAAACCTCTGACCTGACACGGAAAATTGAGAGGTAAAACCTCTGACCTGACACGAGAGATTAAGTGGTAAAACCAATGACCTGACACGCGAGATATAGAGGTAAAGCCTCTGACCTGACACGAGAGATTTAGAGGTAAAACCTCTGACCTGACACGAGAGATTAAGTGGTAAAACCAATGACCTGACACGCGAGATATAGAGGTAAAGCCTCTGACCTGACACGAGAGATTTAGAGGTAAAACCTCTGACCTGACACGGGAGATTTAGAGGTAAAACCTCTGACCTGACATGGGAGATTTAGAGGTAAAACCTCTGACCTGACACGAGAGATTGAGGTAAAATCTCTGACATGACACGGGAGATTGAGAGGTAAAACCTCTGACCTGACACGAGAGATCTAGAGGTAAAACCTCTGACCTGACACGGAAGATTGAGAGGTAAAACCTCTGACCTGACACGTAAAACCTCTGACCTGACACGAGAGATTAAAAGGTAAAACCAATGACCTGACACGAGAGATTGAGAGGTAAAACCTCTGAACTGACACGAGAGATTTAGAGGTAAAACCTCTGACCTGACACGAAACATTTAGAGGTAAAACCTCTGACCTGACACGAGAGATTTAGAGGTAAAACCTCTGACCTGACACGGAAAATTGAGAGGTAAAACCTCTGACCTTACACGAGAGATCTATAGGTAAAACCTCTGACCTGACACGAGAGATTAAAAGGTAAAACCAATGACCTGACACGAGAGATTGAGAGGTAAAACCTCTGAACTGACACGAGAGATTTAGAGGTAAAACCTCTGACCTGACACGAAAGATTTAGAGGTAAAACCTCTGACCTGACACGAGAGATTTAGAGGTAAAACCTCTGACCTGACACGGAAAATTGAGAGGTAAAACCTCTGACCTGACACGAGAGATTAAGTGGTAAAACCAATGACCTGACACGCGAGATATAGAGGTAAAGCCTCTAACCTGACACGAGAGATTTAGAGGTAAAACCTCTGACCTGACACGGGAGATTTAGAGGTAAAACCTCTGACCTGACATGGGAGATTGAGAGGTAAAACCTCTGACCTGACACGAGAGATCTATAGGTAAAACCTCTGACCTGACACGAGAGATTAAAAGGTAAAACCAATGACCTGACACGAGAGATTGAGAGGTAAAACCTCTGAACTGACACGAGAGATTGAGGTAAAATCTCTGACCTGACACGAGGGATCTAGAGGCAAAACCTCTGACCTGACACGGAAGATTGAGAGGTAAAACCTCTGACCTGACACGGAATATTGAGAGGTAAAACCTCTGACCTGACACGAGAGATCTATAGGTAAAACCTCTGACCTGACACGAGAGATTTTGAGGTAAAATCTCTGACCTGACACGGGAGATTGAGAGGTAAAACCTCTGACCTGACACGAGAGATCTAGAGGTAAAACCTCTGACCTGACACGGGATATTTAGAGGTAAAATCTCTGACCTGACACGAGAGATTTAGAGGTAAAATATCTAACCTGACACGAGAGATCTAGAGGTAAAACCTCTGACCTGACACGGGAGATTGAGAAGTAAAACCTCTGACCTGATACGAGAGATCTAGAGGTAAAACCTCTGACCTGACATGAGAAATCGAGAGGTAGAACCTCTCACCTGACATGAGAGATATAGAGGTAAAACCTCTGTCCTTACACGGGATATTTAGAGGTAAAACCTCTGACCCGACACGGGAGATTTAGAGGTAAAACCTCTGACCTGACACGAAAGATCTAACAGTAAAACCTCTGACCTGACACGGGAGATTTAGAGGTAACACCTCGGACCTGACACGGGAGATTGAGAGGTAAAACCTCTGACCTGACACGAGAGATCTAAAGGTAAAACCTCTGACCTGACACGGGAGATTGAGGTAAAACCTCTGACCTGACACGGGAGATTTAGAGGTAAAACCTCTGACCTGACACAAGAGATATAGAGGTAAAACATTTGACCTGACACACAAGATCTAAAGGTAAAACCTCTGAGCTGACATGAGAAATCTAGAGGTAAAACCTCTGACCTGACACGAGAGATTGAGAGGTAAAACCTCTGAACTGACACGAGAGATTTAGAGGAAAAACCTCTGACCTGACACGAAAGATTTAGAGGTAAAACCTCTGACCTGACACGAGAGATTGAGGTAAAACCTCTGACCTGACACGGAAAATTGAGAGGTAAAACCTCTGACCTGACACGAGAGATTAAGTGGTAAAACCAATGACCTGACACGCGAGATATAGAGGTAAAGCCTCTGACCTGACACGAGAGATTTAGAGGTAAAACCTCTGACCTGACACGGGAGATTTAGAGGTAAAACCTCTGACCTGACATGGGAGATTTAGAGGTAAAACCTCTGACCTGACACGAGAGATTTTGAGGTAAAATCTCTGACCTGACACGGGAGATTGAGAGGTAAAACCTCTGACCTGACACGAGAGATCTAGAGGTAAAACCTCTGACCTGACACGGAAGATTGAGAGGTAAAACCTCTGACCTGACACGGAATATTGAGAGGTAAAACCTCTGATCTGACACGAGAGATCTATAGCTAAAACCTCTGACCTGACACGAGAGATTAAAAGGTAAAACCAATGACCTGACACGAGATATTGAGAGGTAAAACCTCTGAACTGACACGAGAGATTTAGAGGTAAAACCTCTGACCTGACACGAAAGATTTAGAGGTAAAACCTCTGACCTGACACGAGATATTTAGAGGTAAAACCTCTGACCCGACACGGGAGATTTAGAGGTAAAACCTCTGACCTGACACGAAAGATCTAACAGTAAAACCTCTGACCTGACACGGGAGATTTAGAGGTAACACCTCGGACCTGACACGGGAGATTGAGAGGTAAAACCTCTGACCTGACACGAGAGGTCTAAAGGTAAAAGCTCTGACCTGACACGGGAGATTTAGAGGTAAAACCTCTGACCTGACACGGGAGATTTAGAGGTAAAACCTCTGACCTGACACAAGAGATATAGAGGTAAAACATTTGACCTGACACACAAGATCTAAAGGTAAAACCTCTGAGCTGACATGAGAAATCTAGAGGTAAAACCTCTGACCTGACACGAGAGATTGAGAGGTAAAACCTCTGAACTGACACGAGAGATTTAGAGGAAAAACCTCTGACCTGACACGAGAGATTTAGAGGTAAAACCTCTGACCTGACACGGGAGATTTAGAGGTAAAACCTCTGACCTGACATGGGAAATTTAGAGGTAAAACCTCTGACCTGACACGAGAGATTTTGAGGTAAAATCTCTGACCTGACACGGGAGATTGAGAGGTAAAACCTCTGACCTGACACGAGAGATCTAGAGGTAAAACCTCTGACCTGACACGGAAGATTGAGAGGTAAAACCTCTGACCTGACACGGAATATTGAGAGGTAAAACCTCTGACCTGACACGAGAGATCTATAGCTAAAACCTCTGACCTGACACGAGAGATTAAAAGGTAAAACCAATGACCTGACACGAGATATTGAGAGGTAAAACCTCTGAACTGACACGAGAGATTTAGAGGTAAAACCTCTGACCTGACACGAAAGATTTAGAGGTAAAACCTCTGACCTGACACGAGAGATTTTGAGGTAAAATCTCTGACCTGACACGGGAGATTGAGAGGTAAAACCTCTGACCTGACACGAGAGATCTAGCGGTAAAACCTCTGACCTGACACGGAAGATTGAGAGGTAAAACCTCTCACCTGCCACGGAAGATTGAGAGGTAAAACCTCTGACCTGACACGGGATATTTAGAGGTAAAACCTCTGACCTGACACGGGAGATTTAGAGGTAAACCCTCTGTCATGACACGAAAGATCTAAATGTAAAACCTCTGACCAGACACGGGAGATTTAGAGGTAAAACCTCGGACCTGACACGAGAGCTTTAGAGGTAAAACCTCTGACCTGACACGGGAGATTTAGAGGTAAAACCTCTGACCTGACACGAGAGATCTATAGGTAAAACCTCTGACCTGACACGAGAGATTAAAAGGTAAAACCAATGACCTGACACGAGAGATATAAAGGTAAAACCTCTGACCTGACACGAGAAATCTGTAGGTAAAACCTCTGACCTGACACGAGAGATTTAGAGGTAAAATCTCTGACCTGACACGATAGATTTAGAGGTAAAATATCTGACCTGACATGAGAGATCTAGAGGTAAAACCTCTGACCTGACACGGGAGTTTGAGAAGTAAAACCTCTGACCTGATACGAGAGATCTAGAGGTAAAACCTCTGACCTGACACGAGATATCTAAAGGAAAAACCTCTGACCTGACATGAGAAATCGAGAGGTAGAACCTCTCACCTGACATGAGAGATATAGAGGTAAAACCTCTGTCCTTACACGGGATATTTAGAGGTAAAACCTCTGACCCGACACGGGAGATTTAGAGGTAAAACCTCTGACCTGACACGAAAGATCTAACGGTAAAACCTCTGACCTGACACGGGAGATTTAGAGGTAAAACCTCGGACCTGACACGGGAGATTGAGAGGTAAAACCTCTGACCTGACACGAGAGATCTAAAGGTAAAACCTCTGACCTGACACGGGAGATTTAGAGGTAAAACCTCTGACCTGACACGGGAGATTTAGAGGTAAAACCTCTGACCTGACACAAGAGATATAGAGGTAAAACATTTGACCTGACACACAAGATCTAAAGGTAAAACCTCTGAGCTGACATGAGAAATCTAGAGGTAAAACCTCTGACCTGACACGAGAGATTGAGAGGTAAAACCTCTGAACTGACACGAGAGATTTAGAGGTAAAACCTCTGACCTGACACGAAAGATTTAGAGGTAAAACCTCTGACCTGACACGAGAGATTTAGAGGTAAAACCTCTGACCTGACACGGAAAATTGAGAGGTAAAACCTCTGACCTGACACGAGAGATTAAGTGGTAAAACCAATGACCTGACACGCGAGATATAGAGGTAAAGCCTCTGACCTGACACGAGAGATTTAGAGGTAAAACCTCTGACCTGACACGGGAGATTTAGAGGTAAAACCTCTGACCTGACACGGGAGATTTAGAGGTAAAACCTCTGACCTGACACGAGAGATTGAGGTAAAATCTCTGACCTGACACGGGAGATTGAGAGGTAAAACCTCTGACCTGACACGAGAGATCTAGAGGTAAAACCTCTGACCTGACACGGAAGATTGAGAGGTAAAACCTCTGACCTGACACGGAATATTGAGAGGTAAAACCTCTGACCTGACACGAGAGATCTATAGGTAAAACCTCTGACCTGACACGAGAGATTGAGAGGTAAAACCTCTGAACTGACACGAGAGATTGAGGTAAAACCTCTGACCTGACACGAAAGATTTAGAGGTAAAACCTCTGACCTGACACGAGAGATTTAGAGGTAAAACCTCTGACCTGACACGGAAAATTGAGGTAAAACCTCTGACCTGACACGAGAGATTAAGTGGTAAAACCAATGACCTGACACGCGAGATATAGAGGTAAAGCCTCTGACCTGACACGAGAGATTTAGAGGTAAAACCTCTGACCTGACACGGGAGATTTAGAGGTAAAACCTCTGACCTGACACGGGAGATTTAGAGGTAAAACCTCTGACCTGACACGAGAGATTGAGGTAAAATCTCTGACCTGACACGGGAGATTGAGAGGTAAAACCTCTGACCTGACACGAGAGATCTAGAGGTAAAACCTCTGACCTGACACAGAAGATTGAGGTAAAACCTCTGACCTGACACGGAATATTGAGAGGTAAAACCTCTGACCTGACACGAGAGATCTATAGGTAAAACCTCTGACCTGACACGAGAGATTAAAAGGTAAAACCAATGACCTGACACGAGAGATTTAGAGGTAAAACCTCTGAACTGACACGAGAGATTTAGAGGTAAAACCTCTGACCTGACACGAAAGATTTAGAGGTAAAACCTCTGACCTGACACGAGAGATTTAGAGGTAAAACCTCTGACCTGACACGGAAAATTGAGAGGTAAAACCTCTGACCTGACACGAGAGATTAAGTGGTAAAACCAATGACCTGACACGCGAGATATAGAGGTAAAGCCTCTGACCTGACACGAGAGATTTAGAGGTAAAACCTCTGACCTGACACGGGAGATTTAGAGGTAAAACCTCTGACCTGACATGGGAGATTTAGAGGTAAAACCTCTGACCTGACACGAGAGATTGAGGTAAAATCTCTGACCTGACACGGGAGATTGAGAGGTAAAACCTCTGACCTGACACGAGAGATCTAGAGGTAAAACCTCTGACCTGACACGGAAGATTGAGAGGTAAATCCTCTGACCTGACACGGAATATTGAGAGGTAAAACCTCTGACCTGACACGAGAGATTAAAAGGTAAAACCAATGACCTGACACGAGAGATTGAGAGGTAAAACCTCTGAACTGACACGAGAGATTTAGAGGTAAAACCTCTGACCTGACACGAAAGATTTAGAGGTAAAACCTCTGACCTGACACGAGAGATTTAGAGGTAAAACCTCTGACCTGACACGGAAAATTGAGAGGTAAAACCTCTGACCTGACACGAGAGATTAAGTGGTAAAACCAATGACCTGACACGCGAGATATAGAGGTAAAGCCTCTGACCTGACACGAGAGATTTAGAGGTAAAACCTCTGACCTGACACGGGAGATTTAGAGGTAAAACCTCTGACCTGACATGGGAGATTTAGAGGTAAAACCTCTGACCTGACACGAGAGATTTTGAGGTAAAATCTCTGACCTGACACGAGAGATCTAGAGGTAAAACCTCTGACCTGACACGGAAGATTGAGAGGTAAAACCTCTGACCTGACACGGAATATTGAGAGGTAAAACCTCTGACCTGACACGAGAGATCTATAGGTAAAACCTCTGACCTGACACGAGAGATTTTGAGGTAAAATCTCTGACCTGACACGGGAGATTGAGAGGTAAAACCTCTGACCTGACACGAGAGATCTAGAGGTAAAACCTCTGACCTGACACGGAAGATTGAGAGGTAAAACCTCTGACCTGACACGGAAGATTGAGAGGTAAAACCTTTGACCTGACACGGGATATTTAGAGGTAAAACCTCTGACCTGACACGGGAGATTTAGAGGTAAACCCTCTGACCTGACACGAAAGATCTAAAGGTAAAACCTCTGACCTGACACGGGAGATTTAGAGGTAAAACATCTGAACTGACACAAGAGATTTAGAGGTAAAACCTCTGACCTGACACGGGAGATTGAAGTAAAACCTCTGACCTGACACGAGAGATCTAGATGTAAAATCTCTGACCTGACACGAGAGATTTAGAGGTAAAACCTCTGACCTGACACGAGAGATTGAGGTAAAACCTCTGACCTGATACGGAAAATTGAGAGGTAAAACCTCTGACCTGACACGAGAGATTAAGTGGTAAAACCAATTATCTGACACGCGAGATATAGAGGTAAAGTCTCTGACCTGACACGAGAGATCTAAAGGAAAACCTCTGACCTGACACGAGAGATTTAGAGGTAAAACCTCTGACCTGACACGAGAGATTTAGAGGTAAAACCTCTGACCTGACACGGGAGATTTAGAGGTAAAACCTCTGACCTGACATGGGAGATTTAGAGGTAAAACCTCTGACCTGACACGAGAGATTTTGAGGCAAAATCTCTGACCTGACACGGGAGATTGAGAGGTAAAACCTTTGACCTGACACGAGAGATCTAGAGGTAAAACCTCTGACCTGACACGGAAGATTGAGAGGTAAAACCTCTGACCTGACACGAAAGATTTAGAGGTAAAACCAATGACCTGACACGAGAAATATAAAGGTAAAACCTCTGACCTGACACGAGAAATCTAGAGGTAAAACCACTGACCTGACACGAGAAATCTAGAGGTAAAACCTCTGACCTGACACGGAAGATTGAGAGGTAAAACCTCTGACCTGCCACGGAAGATTGAAAAGTAAAACCTCTGACCTGACACGGGATATTTAGAGGTAAAACCTCTGACCTGACACGGGAGATTTAGAGGTAAACCCTCTGTCATGACACGAAATATCTAAAGGTAAAACCTCTGACCTGACACGGGAGATTTAGAGGTAAAACCTCGGACCTGACACGAGAGATTTAGAGGTAAAACCTCTGACCTGACACGGGAGATTGAGAAGTAAAACCTCTGACCTGATACGAGAGATCTAGAGGTAAAACCTCTGACCTGACACGAGATATCTAAAGGAAAAACCTCTGACCTGACATGAGAAATCGAGAGGTAGAACCTCTCACCTGACATGAAAGATATAGAGGTAAAACCTCTGTCCTTACACGGGATATTTAGAGGTAAAACCTCTGACCTGACACGGGAGATTTAGAGGTAAAACCTCTGACCTGACATGGGAGATTTAGAGGTAAAACCTCTGACCTGACACGAGAGATTTTGAGGTAAAATCTCTGACCTGACACGGGAGATTGAGAGGTAAAACCTCTGACCTGACACGAGAGATCTAGAGGTAAAACCTCTGACCTGACACGGAAGATTGAGAGGTAAAACCTCTGACCTGACACGAAAGATTTAGAGGTAAAACCTCTGACCTGACACGAGAGATTTTGAGGTAAAAATCTCTGACATGACACGGGAGATTGAGAGGTAAAACCTCTGACCTGACACGAGAGATCTAGCGGTAAAACCTCTGACCTGACATGGAAGATTGAGAGGTAAAACCTCTGACCTGCCACGGAAGATTGAGAGGTAAAACCTCTGACCTGACACGGGATATTTAGAGGTAAAACCTCTGACCTGACACGGGAGATTTAGAGGTAAACCCTCTGTCATGACACGAAAGATGTAATGTAAAACCTCTGACCTGTCGGACCTGACACGAGAGCTTTAGAGGTAAAACCTCTGACCTGACACGGGAGATTTAGAGGTAAAACCTCTGACCTGACACGGGAGATTTAGAGGTAAAACCTCTGACCTGACACGAAAGATCTAACGGTAAACCTCTGACCTGACACGGGAGATTTAGAGGTAAAACCTCGGACCTGACACGGGAAATTGAGAGGTAAAACCTCTGACCTGACACGAGAGATCTAAAGGTAAAACCTCTGACCTGACACGGGAGATTTAGAGGTAAAACCTCTGACCTGACACGGGAGATTTAGAGGTAAAACCTCTGACCTGACACAAGAGATATAGAGGTAAAACATTTGACCTGACACACAAGATCTAAAGGTAAAACATCTGAGCTGACATGAGAAATCTAGAGGTAAAACCTCTGACCTGACACGAGAGATTGAGGTAAAACTTCAACTGACACGAGAGATTAAGTGGTAAAACCAATGACCTGACACGCGAGATATAGAGGTAAAGCCTCTGACCTGACACGAGAGATTTAGAGGTAAAACCTCTGACCTGACACGGGAGATTTAGAGGTAAAACCTCTGACCTGACATGGGAGATTTAGAGGTAAAACCTCTGACCTGACACGAGAGATTGAGGTAAAATCTCTGACCTGACACGGGAGATTGAGAGGTAAAACCTCTGACCTGACACGAGAGATCTAGAGGTAAAACCTCTGACCTGACACGGAAGATTGAGAGGTAAATCCTCTGACCTGACACGGAATATTGAGAGGTAAAACCTCTGACCTGACACGAGAGATTAAAAGGTAAAACCAATGACCTGACACGAGAGATTGAGAGGTAAAACCTCTGAACTGACACGAGAGATTTAGAGGTAAAACCTCTGACCTGACACGAAAGATTTAGAGGTAAAACCTCTGACCTGACACGAGAGATTTAGAGGTAAAACCTCTGACCTGACACGGAAAATTGAGAGGTAAAACCTCTGACCTGACACGAGAGATTAAGTGGTAAAACCAATGACCTGACACGCGAGATATAGAGGTAAAGCCTCTGACCTGACACGAGAGATTTAGAGGTAAAACCTCTGACCTGACACGGGAGATTTAGAGGTAAAACCTCTGACCTGACATGGGAGATTTAGAGGTAAAACCTCTGACCTGACACGAGAGATTTTGAGGTAAAATCTCTGACCTGACACGAGAGATCTAGAGGTAAAACCTCTGACCTGACACGGAAGATTGAGAGGTAAAACCTCTGACCTGACACGGAATATTGAGAGGTAAAACCTCTGACCTGACACGAGAGATCTATAGGTAAAACCTCTGACCTGACACGAGAGATTTTGAGGTAAAATCTCTGACCTGACACGGGAGATTGAGAGGTAAAACCTCTGACCTGACACGAGAGATCTAGAGGTAAAACCTCTGACCTGACACGGAAGATTGAGAGGTAAAACCTCTGACCTGACACGGAAGATTGAGAGGTAAAACCTTTGACCTGACACGGGATATTTAGAGGTAAAACCTCTGACCTGACACGGGAGATTTAGAGGTAAACCCTCTGACCTGACACGAAAGATCTAAAGGTAAAACCTCTGACCTGACACGGGAGATTTAGAGGTAAAACATCTGAACTGACACAAGAGATTTAGAGGTAAAACCTCTGACCTGACACGGGAGATTGAAGTAAAACCTCTGACCTGACACGAGAGATCTAGATGTAAAATCTCTGACCTGACACGAGAGATTTAGAGGTAAAACCTCTGACCTGACACGAGAGATTGAGGTAAAACCTCTGACCTGATACGGAAAATTGAGAGGTAAAACCTCTGACCTGACACGAGAGATTAAGTGGTAAAACCAATTATCTGACACGCGAGATATAGAGGTAAAGTCTCTGACCTGACACGAGAGATCTAAAGGAAAACCTCTGACCTGACACGAGAGATTTAGAGGTAAAACCTCTGACCTGACACGAGAGATTTAGAGGTAAAACCTCTGACCTGACACGGGAGATTTAGAGGTAAAACCTCTGACCTGACATGGGAGATTTAGAGGTAAAACCTCTGACCTGACACGAGAGATTTTGAGGCAAAATCTCTGACCTGACACGGGAGATTGAGAGGTAAAACCTTTGACCTGACACGAGAGATCTAGAGGTAAAACCTCTGACCTGACACGGAAGATTGAGAGGTAAAACCTCTGACCTGACACGAAAGATTTAGAGGTAAAACCAATGACCTGACACGAGAAATATAAAGGTAAAACCTCTGACCTGACACGAGAAATCTAGAGGTAAAACCACTGACCTGACACGAGAAATCTAGAGGTAAAACCTCTGACCTGACACGGAAGATTGAGAGGTAAAACCTCTGACCTGCCACGGAAGATTGAAAAGTAAAACCTCTGACCTGACACGGGATATTTAGAGGTAAAACCTCTGACCTGACACGGGAGATTTAGAGGTAAACCCTCTGTCATGACACGAAATATCTAAAGGTAAAACCTCTGACCTGACACGGGAGATTTAGAGGTAAAACCTCGGACCTGACACGAGAGATTTAGAGGTAAAACCTCTGACCTGACACGGGAGATTTAGAGGTAAAACCTTTGACCTGACACGAGAGATCTATAGGTAAAACCTCTGACCTGACACGAGAGATTAAAAGGTAAAACCAATGACCTGACACGAGAGATATAAAGGTAAAACCTCTGACCTGACACGAGAAATCTAGAGGTAAAACCACTGACCTGACACGAGAGATTTAGAGGAAAAATCTCTGACCTGACACGAGAGATTTAGAGGTAAAATATCTGACCTGACACGAGAGATCTAGAGGTAAAACCTCTGACCTGACACGGGAGATTGAGAAGTAAAACCTCTGACCTGATACGAGAGATCTAGAGGTAAAACCTCTGACCTGACACGAGATATCTAAAGGAAAAACCTCTGACCTGACATGAGAAATCGAGAGGTAGAACCTCTCACCTGACATGAAAGATATAGAGGTAAAACCTCTGTCCTTACACGGGATATTTAGAGGTAAAACCTCTGACCTGACACGGGAGATTTAGAGGTAAAACCTCTGACCTGACATGGGAGATTTAGAGGTAAAACCTCTGACCTGACACGAGAGATTTTGAGGTAAAATCTCTGACCTGACACGGGAGATTGAGAGGTAAAACCTCTGACCTGACACGAGAGATCTAGAGGTAAAACCTCTGACCTGACACGGAAGATTGAGAGGTAAAACCTCTGACCTGACACGAAAGATTTAGAGGTAAAACCTCTGACCTGACACGAGAGATTTTGAGGTAAAAATCTCTGACATGACACGGGAGATTGAGAGGTAAAACCTCTGACCTGACACGAGAGATCTAGCGGTAAAACCTCTGACCTGACATGGAAGATTGAGAGGTAAAACCTCTGACCTGCCACGGAAGATTGAGAGGTAAAACCTCTGACCTGACACGGGATATTTAGAGGTAAAACCTCTGACCTGACACGGGAGATTTAGAGGTAAACCCTCTGTCATGACACGAAAGATGTAATGTAAAACCTCTGACCTGTCGGACCTGACACGAGAGCTTTAGAGGTAAAACCTCTGACCTGACACGGGAGATTTAGAGGTAAAACCTCTGACCTGACACGGGAGATTTAGAGGTAAAACCTCTGACCTGACACGAAAGATCTAACGGTAAACCTCTGACCTGACACGGGAGATTTAGAGGTAAAACCTCGGACCTGACACGGGAAATTGAGAGGTAAAACCTCTGACCTGACACGAGAGATCTAAAGGTAAAACCTCTGACCTGACACGGGAGATTTAGAGGTAAAACCTCTGACCTGACACGGGAGATTTAGAGGTAAAACCTCTGACCTGACACAAGAGATATAGAGGTAAAACATTTGACCTGACACACAAGATCTAAAGGTAAAACATCTGAGCTGACATGAGAAATCTAGAGGTAAAACCTCTGACCTGACACGAGAGATTGAGGTAAAACTTCAACTGACACGAGAGATTTAGAGGTAAAACCTCTGACCTGACACGAAAGATTTAGAGGTAAAACCTCTGACCTGACACGAGAGATTTAGAGGTAAAACCTCTGACCTGACACGGAAAATTGAGAGGTAAAACCTCTGACCTGACACGGGAGATTTAGAGGTAAAACCTCTGACCTGACATGGGAAATTTAGAGGTAAAACCTCTGACCTGACACGAGTGATTGAGGAAAAATCTCTGACCTGACACGGGAGATTGAGAGGTAAAACCTCTGACCTGACACGAGAGATCTAGAGGTAAAACCTCTGACCTGACACGGAAGATTGAGAGGTAAAACCTCTGACCTGACACGGAATATTGAGAGGTAAAACCTCTGACCTGACACGAGAGATCTATAGGTAAAACCTCTGACCTGACACGAGAGATTAAAAGGTAAAACCAATGACCTGACACGAGAGATTGAGAGGTAAAACCTCTGAACTGACACGAGAGATTTAGAGGTAAAACCTCTGACCTGACACGAAAGATTTAGAGGTAAAACCTCTGACCTGACACGAGAGATTTAGAGGTAAAACCTCTGACCTGACACGGAAAATTGAGAGGTAAAACCTCTGACCTGACACGAGAGATTAAGTGGTAAAACCAATGACCTGACACGCGAGATATAGAGGTAAAGCCTCAGACCTGACACGAGAGATTTAGAGGTAAAACCTCTGACCTGACACGGGAGATTTAGAGGTAAAACCTCTGACCTGACATGGGAGATTTAGAGGTAAAACCTCTGACCTGACACGAGAGATTTTGAGGTAAAATCTCTGACCTGACACGAGAGATCTAGAGGTAAAACCTCTGACCTGACACGGAAGATTGAGAGGTAAAACCTCTGACCTGACACGGAATATTGAGAGGTAAAACCTCTGACCTGACACGAGAGATCTATAGGTAAAACCTCTGACCTGACACGAGAGATTTTGAGGTAAAATCTACGACCTTACACGGGAGATTGAGAGGTAAAACCTCTGACCTGACACGAGAGATCTAGAGGTAAAACCTCTGACCTGACATGGAAGATTGAGAGGTAAAACCTCTGACCTGACATGGAAGATTGAGAGGTAAAACCTCTGACCTGACACGAGAGATTTTGAGGTAAAAATCTCTGACATGACACGGGAGATTGAGAGGTAAAACCTCTGACCTGACACGAGAGATCTAGCGGTAAAACCTCTGACCTGACACGGAAGATTGAGAGGTAAAACCTCTGACCTGCCACGGAAGATTGAGAGGTAAAACCTCTGACCTGACACGGAATATTGAGAGGTAAAACCTCTGACCTGACACGAGAGATCTATAGGTAAAACCTCTGACCTGACACGAGAGATTAAAAGGTAAAACCAATGACCTGACACGAGATATTGAGAGGTAAAACCTCTGACCTGACACGGAAGATTGAGAGGTAAAACCTCTGACCTGACACGAAAGATTTAGAGGTAAAACCAATGACCTGACACGAGAAATATAAAGGTAAAACCTCTGACCTGACACGAGAAATCTAGAGGTAAAACCACTGACCTGACACGAGAAATCTAGAGGTAAAACGTCTGACCTGACACGGAAGATTGAGAGGTAAAACCTCTGACCTGCCACGGAAGATTGAAAAGTAAAACCTCTGACCTGACACGGGATATTTAGAGGTAAAACCTCTGACCTGACACGGGAGATTTAGAGGTAAACCCTCTGTCATGACACGAAATATCTAAAGGTAAAACCTCTGACCTGACACGGGAGATTTAGAGGTAAAACCTCGGACCTGACACGAGAGATTTAGAGGTAAAACCTCTGACCTGACACGGGAGATTTAGAGGTAAAACCTCTGACCTGACACGAGAGATCTATAGGTAAAACCTCTGACCTGACACGAGAGATTAAAAGGTAAAACCAATGACCTGACACGAGAGATATAAAGGTAAAACCTCTGACCTGACACGAGAAATCTAGAGGTAAAACCACTGACCTGACACGAGAGATTTAGAGGAAAAATCTCTGACCTGACACGAGAGATTTAGAGGTAAAATATCTGACCTGACACGAGAGATCTAGAGGTAAAACCTCTGACCTGACACGGGAGATTGAGAAGTAAAACCTCTGACCTGATACGAGAGATCTAGAGGTAAAACCTCTGACCTGACACGAGATATCTAAAGGAAAAACCTCTGACCTGACATGAGAAATCGAGAGGTAGAACCTCTCACCTGACATGAAAGATATAGAGGTAAAACCTCTGTCCTTACACGGGATATTTAGAGGTAAAACCTCTGACCTGACACGGGAGATTTAGAGGTAAAACCTCTGACCTGACATGGGAGATTTAGAGGTAAAACCTCTGACCTGACACGAGAGATTTTGAGGTAAAATCTCTGACCTGACACGGGAGATTGAGAGGTAAAACCTCTGACCTGACACGAGAGATCTAGAGGTAAAACCTCTGACCTGACACGGAAGATTGAGAGGTAAAACCTCTGACCTGACACGAAAGATTTAGAGGTAAAACCTCTGACCTGACACGAGAGATTTTGAGGTAAAAATCTCTGACATGACACGGGAGATTGAGAGGTAAAACCTCTGACCTGACACGAGAGATCTAGCGGTAAAACCTCTGACCTGACATGGAAGATTGAGAGGTAAAACCTCTGACCTGCCACGGAAGATTGAGAGGTAAAACCTCTGACCTGACACGGGATATTTAGAGGTAAAACCTCTGACCTGACACGGGAGATTTAGAGGTAAACCCTCTGTCATGACACGAAAGATGTAATGTAAAACCTCTGACCTGTCGGACCTGACACGAGAGCTTTAGAGGTAAAACCTCTGACCTGACACGGGAGATTTAGAGGTAAAACCTCTGACCTGACACGGGAGATTTAGAGGTAAAACCTCTGACCTGACACGAAAGATCTAACGGTAAACCTCTGACCTGACACGGGAGATTTAGAGGTAAAACCTCGGACCTGACACGGGAAATTGAGAGGTAAAACCTCTGACCTGACACGAGAGATCTAAAGGTAAAACCTCTGACCCGACACGGGAGATTTAGAGGTAAAACCTCTGACCTGACACGGAAAATTGAGAGGTAAAACCTCTGACCTGACACGAGAGATTAAGTGGTAAAACCAATGACCTGACACGCGAGATATAGAGGTAAAGCCTCAGACCTGACACGAGAGATTTAGAGGTAAAACCTCTGACCTGACACGGGAGATTTAGAGGTAAAACCTCTGACCTGACATGGGAGATTTAGAGGTAAAACCTCTGACCTGACACGAGAGATTTTGAGGTAAAATCTCTGACCTGACACGAGAGATCTAGAGGTAAAACCTCTGACCTGACACGGAAGATTGAGAGGTAAAACCTCTGACCTGACACGGAATATTGAGAGGTAAAACCTCTGACCTGACACGAGAGATCTATAGGTAAAACCTCTGACCTGACACGAGAGATTTTGAGGTAAAATCTACGACCTTACACGGGAGATTGAGAGGTAAAACCTCTGACCTGACACGAGAGATCTAGAGGTAAAACCTCTGACCTGACACGGAAGATTGAGAGGTAAAACCTCTGACCTGACATGGAAGATTGAGAGGTAAAACCTCTGACCTGACACGAGAGATTTTGAGGTAAAAATCTCTGACATGACACGGGAGATTGAGAGGTAAAACCTCTGACCTGACACGAGAGATCTAGCGGTAAAACCTCTGACCTGACACGGAAGATTGAGAGGTAAAACCTCTGACCTGCCACGGAAGATTGAGAGGTAAAACCTCTGACCTGACACGGAATATTGAGAGGTAAAACCTCTGACCTGACACGAGAGATCTATAGGTAAAACCTCTGACCTGACACGAGAGATTAAAAGGTAAAACCAATGACCTGACACGAGATATTGAGAGGTAAAACCTCTGACCTGACACGGAAGATTGAGAGGTAAAACCTCTGACCTGACACGAAAGATTTAGAGGTAAAACCAATGACCTGACACGAGAAATATAAAGGTAAAACCTCTGACCTGACACGAGAAATCTAGAGGTAAAACCACTGACCTGACACGAGAAATCTAGAGGTAAAACGTCTGACCTGACACGGAAGATTGAGAGGTAAAACCTCTGACCTGCCACGGAAGATTGAAAAGTAAAACCTCTGACCTGACACGGGATATTTAGAGGTAAAACCTCTGACCTGACACGGGAGATTTAGAGGTAAACCCTCTGTCATGACACGAAATATCTAAAGGTAAAACCTCTGACCTGACACGGGAGATTTAGAGGTAAAACCTCGGACCTGACACGAGAGATTTAGAGGTAAAACCTCTGACCTGACACGGGAGATTTAGAGGTAAAACCTCTGACCTGACACGAGAGATCTATAGGTAAAACCTCTGACCTGACACGAGAGATTAAAAGGTAAAACCAATGACCTGACACGAGAGATATAAAGGTAAAACCTCTGACCTGACACGAGAAATCTAGAGGTAAAACCACTGACCTGACACGAGAGATTTAGAGGAAAAATCTCTGACCTGACACGAGAGATTTAGAGGTAAAATATCTGACCTGACACGAGAGATCTAGAGGTAAAACCTCTGACCTGACACGGGAGATTGAGAAGTAAAACCTCTGACCTGATACGAGAGATCTAGAGGTAAAACCTCTGACCTGACACGAGATATCTAAAGGAAAAACCTCTGACCTGACATGAGAAATCGAGAGGTAGAACCTCTCACCTGACATGAAAGATATAGAGGTAAAACCTCTGTCCTTACACGGGATATTTAGAGGTAAAACCTCTGACCTGACACGGGAGATTTAGAGGTAAAACCTCTGACCTGACATGGGAGATTTAGAGGTAAAACCTCTGACCTGACACGAGAGATTTTGAGGTAAAATCTCTGACCTGACACGGGAGATTGAGAGGTAAAACCTCTGACCTGACACGAGAGATCTAGAGGTAAACCTCTGACCTGACACGGAAGATTGAGAGGTAAAACCTCTGACCTGACACGAAAGATTTAGAGGTAAAACCTCTGACCTGACACGAGAGATTTTGAGGTAAAAATCTCTGACATGACACGGGAGATTGAGAGGTAAAACCTCTGACCTGACACGAGAGATCTAGCGGTAAAACCTCTGACCTGACATGGAAGATTGAGAGGTAAAACCTCTGACCTGCCACGGAAGATTCAGAGGTAAAACCTCTGACCTGACACGGGATATTTAGAGGTAAAACCTCTGACCTGACACGGGAGATTTAGAGGTAAACCCTCTGTCATGACACGAAAGATGTAATGTAAAACCTCTGACCTGTCGGACCTGACACGAGAGCTTTAGAGGTAAAACCTCTGACCTGACACGGGAGATTTAGAGGTAAAACCTCTGACCTGACACGGGAGATTTAGAGGTAAAACCTCTGACCTGACACGAAAGATCTAACGGTAAACCTCTGACCTGACACGGGAGATTTAGAGGTAAAACCTCGGACCTGACACGGGAAATTGAGAGGTAAAACCTCTGACCTGACACGAGAGATCTAAAGGTAAAACCTCTGACCCGACACGGGAGATTTAGAGGTAAAACCTCTGACCTGACACGGGAGATTTAGAGGTAAAACCTCTGACCTGACACAAGAGATATAGAGGTAAAACATTTGACCTGACACACAAGATCTAAAGGTAAAACATCTGAGCTGACATGAGAAATCTAGAGGTAAAACCTCTGACCTGACACGAGAGATTGAGAGGTAAAACCTCAACTGACACGAGAGATTTAGAGGTAAAACCTCTGACCTGACACGAAAGATTTAGAGGTAAAACCTCTGACCTGACACGAGAGATTTAGAGGTAAAACCTCTGACCTGACACGGAAAATTGAGAGGTAAAACCTCTGACCTGACACGGGAGATTTAGAGGTAAAACCTCTGACCTGACATGGGAAATTTAGAGGTAAAACCTCTGACCTGACACGAGTGATTGAGGAAAAATCTCTGACCTGACACGGGAGATTGAGAGGTAAAACCTCTGACCTGACACGAGAGATCTAGAGGTAAAACCTCTGACCTGACACGGAAGATTGAGAGGTAAAACCTCTGACCTGACACGGAATATTGAGAGGTAAAACCTCTGACCTGACACGAGAGATCTATAGGTAAAACCTCTGACCTGACACGAGAGATTAAAAGGTAAAACCAATGACCTGACACGAGAGATTGAGAGGTAAAACCTCTGAACTGACACGAGAGATTTAGAGGTAAAACCTCTGACCTGACACGAAAGATTTAGAGGTAAAACCTCTGACCTGACACGAGAGATTTAGAGGTAAAACCTCTGACCTGACACGGAAAATTGAGAGGTAAAACCTCTGACCTGACACGAGAGATTAAGTGGTAAAACCAATGACCTGACACGCGAGATATAGAGGTAAAGCCTCAGACCTGACACGAGAGATTTAGAGGTAAAACCTCTGACCTGACACGGGAGATTTAGAGGTAAAACCTCTGACCTGACATGGGAAATTTAGAGGTAAAACCTCTGACCTGACACGAGAGATTTTGAGGTAAAATCTCTGACCTGACACGAGAGATCTAGAGGTAAAACCTCTGACCTGACACGGAAGATTGAGAGGTAAAACCTCTGACCTGACACGGAATATTGAGAGGTAAAACCTCTGACCTGACACGAGAGATCTATAGGTAAAACCTCTGACCTGACACGAGAGATTTTGAGGTAAAATCTACGACCTTACACGGGAGATTGAGAGGTAAAACCTCTGACCTGACACGAGAGATCTAGAGGTAAAACCTCTGACCTGACACGGAAGATTGAGAGGTAAAACCTCTGACCTGACATGGAAGATTGAGAGGTAAAACCTCTGACCTGACACGAGAGATTTTGAGGTAAAAATCTCTGACATGACACGGGAGATTGAGAGGTAAAACCTCTGACCTGACACGAGAGATCTAGCGGTAAAACCTCTGACCTGACACGGAAGATTGAGAGGTAAAACCTCTGACCTGCCACGGAAGATTGAGGGGTAAAACCTCTGACCTGACACGGAATATTGAGAGGTAAAACCTCTGACCTGACACGAGAGATCTATAGGTAAAACCTCTGACCTGACACGAGAGATTTTGAGGTAAAATCTACGACCTTACACGGGAGATTGAGAGGTAAAACCTCTGACCTGACACGAGAGATCTAGAGGTAAAACCTCTGACCTGACACGGAAGATTGAGAGGTAAAACCTCTGACCTGACATGGAAGATTGAGAGGTAAAACCTCTGACCTGACACGGGATATTTAGAGGTAAAACCTCTGACCTGACACGGGAGATTTAGAGGTAAACCCTCTGACCTGACACGAAAGATCTAAAGGTAAAACCTCTGACCTGATACGGGAGATTTAGAGGTAAAACATCTGAACGGACACAAGAGATTTAGAGGTAAAACCTCTGACCTGACACGGGAGATTGAAGTAAAACCTCTGACCTGACACGAGAGATCTAGATGTAAAATCTCTGACCTGACACGAGAGATTTAGAGGTAAAACCTCTGACCTGACACGTGAGATTGAGGTAAAACCTCTGACCTGACACGGAAAATTGAGAGGTAAAACCTCTGACCTGACACGAGAGATTAAGTGGTAAAACCAATGACCTGACACGCGAGATATAGAGGTAAAGCCTCTGACCTGACACGAGAGATTTAGAGGTAAAACCTCTGACCTGACACGGTAGATTTAGAGGTAAAACCTCTGACCTGACATGGGAGATTTAGAGGTAAAACCTCTGACCTGACACGAGAGATTGAGAGGTAAAACCTCTGACCTGACACGAGAGATCTATAGGTAAAACCTCTGACCTGACACGAGAGATTAAAAGGTAAAACCAATGACCTGACACGAGAGATTGAGAGGTAAAACCTCTGAACTGACACGAGAGATTTAGAGGTAAAACCTCTGACCTGACACGAAAGATTTAGAGGTAAAATCTCTGACCTGACACGGGAGATTGAGAGGTAAAATCTCTGACCTGACACGGGAGATTGAGAGGTAAAACCTCTGACCTGACACGAGAGATCTAGAGGTAAAACCTCTGACCTGACACGGAAGATTGAGGTAAAACCTCTGACCTGACACGGGAGATTTAGAGGTAAAACCTCTGACCTGACACGGGAGATTTAGAGGTAAAACCTCTGACCTGACACGAGAGATTGAGGTAAAATCTCTGACGTGACACGGGAGATTGAGAGGTAAAACCTCTGACCTGACACGAGAGATCTAGAGGTAAAACCTCTGACCTGACACGGAAGATTGAGGTAAAACCTCTGACCTGACACGGAATATTGAGAGGTAAAACTTCTGACCTGACACGAGAGATCTATAGGTAAAACCTCTGACCTGACACGAGAGATTAAAAGGTAAAACCAATGACCTGACACGAGAGATTGAGAGGTAAAACCTCTGAACTGACACGAGAGATTTAGAGGTAAAACCTCTGACCTGACACGGAAAATTGAGAGGTAAAACCTCTGACCTGACACGAGAGATTAAGTGGTAAAACCAATGACCTGACACGCGAGATATAGAGGTAAAGCCTCTGACCTGACACGAGAGATTTAGAGGTAAAACCTCTGACCTGACACGAAAGATTTAGAGGTAAAACCTCTGACCTGACATGGGAGATTTAGAGGTAAAACCTCTGACCTGACACGAGAGATTTTGAGGTAAAATCTCTGACCTGACACGAGAGATCTAGAGGTAAAACCTCTGACCTGACACGGAAGATTGAGAGGTAAAACCTCTGACCTGACACGGAATATTGAGAGGTAAAACCTCTGACCTGACACGAGAGATCTATAGGTAAAACCTCTGACCTGACACGAGAGATTTTGAGGTAAAATCTCTGACCTGACACGGGAGATTGAGAGGTAAAACCTCTGACCTGACACGAGAGATCTAGAGGTAAAACCTCTGACCTGACACGGAAGATTGAGAGGTAAAACCTCTGACCTGACACGGAATATTGAGAGGTAAAACCTCTGACCTGACACGGAAGATTGAGAGGTAAAACCTCTGACCTGACACGGGATATTTAGAGGTAAAACCTCTGACCTGACACGGGAGATTTAGAGGTAAACCCTCTGACCTGACACGAAAGATCTAAAGGTAAAACCTCTGACCTGACACGGGAGATTTAGAGGTAAAACATCTGAACTGACACAAGAGATTTAGAGGTAAAACCTCTGACCTGACACGGGAGATTGAAGTAAAACCTCTGACCTGACACGAGAGATTTAGAGGTAAAACCTCTGACCTGACACGAGAGATTTAGAGGTAAAACCTCTGACCTGACACGGAAATTTGAGAGGTAAAACCTCTGACCTGACACGAGAGATTAAGTGTAAAATTTTGAAAAAAAATTTTCACGAACATTAATTGTCTCGCACAACGAGTCTGTGTGGAAAATGTCAGCTCGATTGGATCACGGGAAGTGGGTTAAAAAACGAGCGAAAGATTTGCACGGTCGTAAGCAAGCAAGCACGCAAGCAAGCAAGCACGCAAGCAAGCAAGCGAACTTAATATAAAGGATTTAAAAACACACCCACTCAACCCATCGCTCACCCAACCCCTCACTCATCCACTTACTCAATCACCCACCCACGCATTCACCGACCCACCAACTCACTTCACCCACCCAACACTCACCCAACCACCCACTCAATCTCTAAACCACACACCAACCCTGCTACTGAGAGAAAACCTGGAGGATCCGGATAAAAATCCACACGACCACAGGGAGAACATGCAAACTCCTTATATACAGGTGGAAGGGATGGGATCGAATTCACAAACTCCTGTATACTAGGTGAGGTAGTTAACATCTCACCACCGTGGTGCCCCACTATTTGACTCACCCACCCACCCAATCACACACTAACTCACCTGCTCAACCTTCGATATTCACTCACCCACCCACTAACTGACCCACCCACTAACTGACCCACCCACCCACTCACTCACCCAACAATCTACTCACCCACCCACTCACCTATTCACTCAACCCCTCACTCACCCACTCCCCCACACAATCACGCACTGACCTACCCACCCACCCACACAGTCACTCACTAATTCACCCACCTACTCAACCATCCACCCACTCATGCTCCCATCCACTCACTTATCCAGGCACTCACCTACTTACTCATCCATTAAGCCACTCACCCACTCACCCACCCAATCACCTAGTTACCCACACACTCAATCTCTAACCCACCAATTTACTCATCCACTCACCAGCCCACCTCTCACCAGAGGTGGGACAAAGTCATTGTTATGCAAGTCCAAGTCGAGTCGCAAGTCATCAAATTCATGACTCGAGTCTGACTCGAGTCCAAGTCACATGACTCGAGTCCACATCTCATAGGTGGGACAAAGTCATTGTTATGCAAGTCCAAGTCGAGTCGCAAGTCATCAAATTCATGACTCGAGTCTGACGAGTCCAAGTCACATGACTCGAGTCCACACCTCTGCCTCTCACCCACTCAATCACTTCAAACCATTCACTCACACACCCACTAATTCACACAATCACCCACCACCCACTCAATCTCTAACCCACACCCACCTACTCACTCACCCAACGACTCACTCAACAATTCACTCAAATTCAACACACCCACTTCTCTAACACACTCACTCACCTACTCCCTCAACCACTCACTCACCTACTCCCTCAACCACTCCCTCACCTACTCCCTCAACCACTGACCCACCTACTCCCTCAACCACTGACCCACCTACTCCCTCAACCACTGACCCACCTACTCGCTCAACCACTGACCCACCTACTCGCTCAACCACTGACCCACCTACTCCCTCAACCACTGACCCACCTACTCGCTCAACCACTGACCCACCTACTCCCTCAACCACTGACCCACCTACTCCCTCAACCACTGACCCACCTACTCCCTCAACCACTGACCCACCGACTCACCCACCGACTCACCCACCGACTCACCCACCGACTCACCCACCGACTCACCCACCGACTCACCCAGTTAATCACCCACTACGTGGAGTCCTCACCTCTTCCAGTATTGTGAGATATTCTTCCTCCCAGCGGTATCTTCACAACAACGCCCGGTGGGGTGGGCAAGCCTCTCAACGAGCCGGGCGAGCGGGGCAACAGCCTGGTCATGTTGGGTTCATAGCGCAGTGCGGCACACGCATACACACAAGCAGACCACACACATATGAACACAATAACATTGGGAGCCACTCACGCGATAGGGATGGGCCGCGTGGTCCACTCCAGCTCGATGTACGGCTTGTCCGGATACAATGTTAACTACCTCGTCTGGTATACAGGAGGTTTTCGGTTAGATCCCAACCCTGACATCTGTATATTTGGAGTTTGCATGTTCTCTCCGTGGTCAAGAGGATTTTTATTCTGGTCCTCTAGATTTTCCCTACACATTTAGAAACAGGCATTTAGAGTAGTTGGCTGCTATAAATTTCCACATAAGGCACGTTGTTGACCTATCATTTGTGGCCAGGTCACTTCTAAAAAACAGAGCTATGTTACTCAGTGAGATGGTTGAGATACAAGTGATGAGCCTGTGTGTGAGTGGTTGAGTGAGTGAGTGAGTGGTTGAATTAATGATTGAATAACTGATTGGTTGAGTGAGTGGCTGAGTGAGTGAGTGAATGGTTGAGTGAGTGAGTGGCTGAATAGTGGTTGAGTGAGGAAGTGGTTGATGGAGCGATTGTTTCAATGAGCGAGCGAGTGGTTGAGTGAGCGAGTGAGTGGTTCAGTGAGTGAGTGGTTGAGTGAGTGAATGGGTGGCTGAATAACTGAGTTATTGAGTGAGTGGTTGAGCGAGTGGTTGAGTGAATTAGTGAGTGGTTGAATGAGTATTTGAATGAGTGAGTGTTTGAGCGAATGAGTTAGTGTTTGAGCACATGAGTGTGTGGTTGAATGAGTGGATGAGTGAGCAGTTGCATGAGTGTCTGAGTGAATGAGTGGTTGAGTGAGTGGTTGAGTTAATGACCGAGTGAGTGATTGATTGGTTGAGTGAATGAATGGTTGAGTGAGTGAGTAGTTGAGCGAGTGGTTTAAGTTAGTGGTTGAGTGAGTGAGTGGCTGAGTGAGTGAGTGGCTGAATGAGTGAGTGGCTGAGTGAGTAAGTGGTTGAGTGAGTGGTTCAAGTTGAGTGAGTGAGTGGCTGTATGAGTGGCTGTATGAGCGAGTGACTGAGTGAGCGAGTGACTGAGTGAGCGAGTGGCCGGCGCGCACCTTGGCTGCGTTGTCCAGGGTGTCCCGCTGGTGCCGCCCCACTGTGTTGCTGTACTCCGTCAGGGTGAGAGCGGCGGTGCCGCGCAAGCAGCTGCTCCAGCGACTGGGCCATCTTGCCCAGCTCCTCCTGGCGAGTACGCAGCATACCCTGGAGCTCCCGTCACATGGTGCTGGCAATCTGAGACACCCGCCTGTAGCACACACGCAGAAGAGATATGGGAATGGATTAGGGTGACCCGGGTGACGAGATGTTCACTGCTTCGCCCGGTGTTCAGGATGTTGTAGGTTTTATCCAAACCCTGATGCTTACATGAGGAGTTGCGTGATTTTTTCTTCGGATCCTCTGGTTTTGCCCTCCACATTTATAAATATGCATTGACAGTATTTGGCTTATTTACATTTCATCGTGATAAGCCACTTCATTGGGCTATCATTTGTGGCAAGGTAATTTCTGAAAAAGAGCTATATAGCTCAGTGGGCCTTACCTGGTAAAATAAAATAGGCGAGTGGGTAGGTGAGTGAGTGGATAGGGAAGTGGGTATGTTAGTGGAAAGGTCAGCGAGTGGGTAGATGAGCGAGTAGGTAGGTGGTTGAGTTAGTGAGTGGTTGAGTTAATAATTGAGTGATTGTTTGAGTGAGTGGCAGAGTGAGTGAGTGGTTGAGTGATTGAGTGAGTGGTTGAGTGAGTGGTTGAATGAGTGGTTGAGTGAGAGAATAACTGAGTGAGTGAGCGGCTGAGTGGTTGAGTGAGTCATTGAGCGATTGTGTGGCTGAGTGAGTCTTCTTCTTCCTAGCGTTGTTCCCGCTGTGGCGCAGGGTCTGCTTTTCGGCATTGTCTTCTCCATTTGGCTCGGTCCAGGGCATCTTCAGGGGATGCGTTGACCGTCTTCATGTCTTCCTTTATTCGGTCCATCCATCGCTTCTTCGGACGCCCGCGTGGACGGCGGCCCTCTGCCTCAATACGCAAGGCAGTCTTGGCCACTGATGACTCTTCACTTCGCATCACGTGGCCGTACCACCGAAGCCTTGCCTCAAGCATCTTGTCCGCAATGGGGGCCACACCAAGTCGCTTCCGAACGTCTTCGTTCCTGACACGATCCCATCGAGTGAGCCCGAGGCTCCATCTGAGCATCCTCATCTCCATGGTGTGGAGAGCTTGTTCGTGTACAGTTGTGGCTGGCCAGCACTCGGATCCATAGAGTGCCACCGGTTGGACGATGGTCTTGTATATTTTTCCCTTCAGCCTATCCGGAATTTTCCGATCACAGAGGACTCCGGTGACTTGCCTCCATTTCATCCACGCCGCATTGACTCGTGACCTCACATCAGTCGTGATGCTACCATCTGAGCTGATGGTGGAGCCCAGGTACTTAAAGTCCGTCACTTTCTTCAGATCTTCTCCGTCAATACTGATGGTGCCATCGGTTTGGGGGCCACACTCCATATACTCCGTCTTTTTGATGTTGAACCTCATCCCGTTTTCGTCCAAACGTTCCTTCCACAGGCGCGTTTGTCTTTCCACTTCTCCTCTCTCTTCATCTGAGAGGAGGACGTCATCCGCGTAGAGAATTGACCATGGAAGGGGCGTGTGCAGGTCGGCAGTGATCGTGTCCATGCACAGGATAAACAGGAGTGGTGACAGGGCCGATCCTTGGTGTACTCCAACGCTGATGGGAAATGGCGGTGATATGCCCACTGCACACCTGACTGCACTGGTGACGTTCTTGTATAGGAGTTGCACCCAATGCACGTAGGTTTCAGGGACTCCATGGGATCGAAGCGAGTGCCAGATGAGGTCGTGGGGGACCCTGTCAAATGCCTTTTCAAGGTCGAGGAACGACACGTGCACAGCTTGGTTCTTCTCTCTGTGCCTCTCCAGCAGGAGCCTCGCCGCGAATATGGCGTCCGTAGTGCCACATCCTTTGACGAAGCCGCATTGGTTGGGTGATAGGGTGATGATGTTTCTAATCCTCGTGTCCAAAACTCGCTCAAAGATCTTCATCGCATGACACAGGAGCCAGATTGGCCTGTAATTCGAGCATTCTGCCACGTCCCCTATACCCTTCCAAATTGGAACCGTCGTGCTGGTCGACCAGGCTTCTGGGACCTCACTGGTGCTCGTGATGGTGTTGAAGAGCTGGGTAAGGAGGGCAGCACCCTGCCTGCCAAGGATCTTCCAGGCCTCAGCAGGGATATCGTCCGGGCCAGTCGCTTTCCCATTCTTCATTCTCCTGATAGCTTGTTCCACTTCGGTGATGGTGATAGGTGAAACCGGACCGAGGACGTGTTCAGCGCTAATAATCGGTGGGTGGGGAAATTCCTGGTTGCAGATTCCAGAGAAGTAGTCGCTCCAGCGTTGAAGGATGGCGGGCGGGTCTCTGAGAGCGCTGTGATTCTCATCCTTTATGCATTTGACCTGACCAATATCCTGAGTCGAACGATGGCGTGCCTCTGCCAGTCGATAGATCTTATTGGCACCTTCTGGGGTGTCCAGTTCGACATACAGTTGGTCGTATTGAGCTAATTTCACCGCTGCAACTACTCGCTTTGCTGCCGATTTGCAGTTTCTGTATTGTTGGTAATCCAGATCTGCGAGCGTTTGGCGCCACTTCTTGAAAGCTAGCTTCTTCTCTTTCACTGCTAGCTGAACTTCTTCGTTCCACCACCATATTTGCTTGTCAATGAAGTGTTTTCCCGGCTTAGTTAGCCCCAGTGCTTCCATTGCTGCTGTGCACAGTTGGCCGGCGAGATCTTCCCAAATCGCATTCGCTGGTCGGTTGGTGTTCACGTCAATCTGATTAAAGGCGACTCTCAGCTGATCCTTGCATTCCTTCATCCGCCGAAAGAGTGGCTGAGTGAGTGAGAGCATGATGGCTGAGGGAGTGAGAGAGTGATGGCTGAGTGAGCGAGAGAGTGATGGTTGAGTGGTTGAGTAAGTAATTGAGTGAGTGGTTGAGTGAGTGAGTGGGTGGGTGGTTGAATGATTGGTTGAGTGAGTGGTTGAGTGAGCGAATATCTGAGTGAGTGAGCAGCTGAGTGGTTGAGCGAGTCGTTGAGTGAGTCTGTGGCTGAATGAGTTTGTGGCTAAGTGAGTGAATGGCTGAATGAATCACAGCTATGATAAAAATGGACATCAGCATATAAGTGGTCTTGTTTTCACTCACTAAATGAAGTTTAAAATAAAATTGCACACTCACAGGATCGAGTTAAAGATGACAGCGAATCGGAGTGAACTGAATCGCGGCTATGATGAAATTTGGCATTAGTGTAATAAAGGACTCGATCCTGGGTCTTTCTCCGTTGTCCTTTATTCGGGTTCTTACACTTTTCCCACACGGCCCTCGCTCAGAGCTCTCCCCTTGGCAGCTCCATAGCTGCTCTCGCTCCCGTAGCCTCCACACCTCTGCAGCTCCGCTGCAGATCCCCTGTGCAGTCCTCCGGCTGCCCTCACTGCAGCTCCACCGCTGCCCTCACTGCAGCTCCACCGCTGCCCGTCGTTCCTCCGCGCATGGTCACCGCTGGCCGAAGGTGCCAAGTCTTACTCCCCCGTGTGTGTGGCGATCTCGCCACTCCTCGACCTCCGCCCTGCGTGGCCTCACTCTAACTCTGTCTCCCACACTCCCCCGTCTCTTCCGGTATCTCTCCCTTAAGACCTCACCCCTCTCTCACACGTGACCTAACTCCCCCCCCCCATGACGTCATATCCGCGAAGCCGTTTACGCCCGCATTACACCACCCTCCCCCGTAGAGAAAATCCAGCCGACCTCGGCTGAACAATAACGAGACAAGTAATGCGAGCGAACACAACCATCACACATTCAAGGACAACGAAGCATACAATAAATATAACAACAACAAAACACAACAGTAAAATTTAACGAAATGTAAGGGACTTTGAGCGCGTTCGGGTCGCCGGTCCGTCCCGGACGGGCGGCGGCCCTCCTGCAGACCGGGAACGTGACGGGGTTTTAGGAGCGACAGGATGAAGTCCTCCTGTCGCTATTGGAGGCCCGTCAACGTCCCGGTCCCGTGTCCCTGAAGGCCCAGCGTCGGAGGTGCGTCGCGATCGTGTCTGCGACGGGGTCGGAAGGGCGGCGGGGCTCGGAGTCCCCGCAGCCGTGGTAGGCACACCCCGAGCAGAGTCTCCTGTCTCCAGCAATGTCACGGCCGGCTTGTCTGTAAAAGGCACGACAGGCGCTCTTGCAAGGTCAACAGGCACAGGCAAGGATGAGTCGGCAGCCACAGACCCCGGCAAGGCACCATCGGGAGATGACGCATCGTCTCGAGGAGCCACATATGGTTTCAAGCGCGACGCGTGAACGAACCAACGCCGAGATCCAAACCGAACACGCGCAGACTGTGGGTTGGGAACCTCGATGAGGCGGACCGGCCCTTGCCATGGTTTGGGTAATTTAGGAGAGGTACCTGGCCGCACCTGCGGGCAATGGAGCCAGGCCATGTCCCCCACCTTCCAGGAACACTCCCCCTTCGAGCGTCGAGCACACCGCTCGTTCCGGGCCTGGGCTTTGGCAGTAGCCATGCGGGCCCCCTCCCGTGCCTCAGTAACCCGGCGAACGGTATCCCGAATGTAATCAGGAAGAGGCTTAGCAGGTCCCCTCACTCCAGTTCCCAACTGCACATCCATTGGCGGCACGTTCTCGCGACCGTACATAAGGAAAAACGGCGAATATCCTGTAGCCGCATGCGGCGTCATTCGGTATGCCGAAAGTACCCCAGGGATATGCAAATCCCAATCCGATTGTTTTTCACTCACGGTGTGACACAACATTGCGGACAATGTCCGATTCAGCCGTTCGACCATACCATCCGTTTGCGGATGGTAGGGAGATGTCCGTATCTTTTTAGTTCCAAGAGCCGCGCACACCTCCCTCGACGATGGGCCCCCCCCGTCCACGCCGTGACTTGCTTCCAACGGCGCAGGTTGAACTGGGCATCAAGACATTTAGCGGCCGCCCGGGACGTAAGCTTTTCGTGGCCACACACCGGCATAGGAATCCCCAAATCCCGGGACAGCTCGAGCATCTTACCCAAGATGAGAAGTTCGAGCAGGTCAGGCTCCGTCTCCGGGTATGCAGCCATGGCCAACTCCAATACCGCACCCCTGTATGCCACCGGCGACTCCTTGGGTGCTCGCTGACGTTGAACAAACCGGCGATGAGCATCATCCGGTGGCTCATATGCATCTGCCATCTCGTCGAAAACTCCTCTCAATGTTTTATTCTTCTCTGCCTTTATGGAGCGGAAGAATCTCACCGACTCGTCATCGAGAAGAGTCGGTAAAACCTCCAATGCCTCAGCGTCCGTCCACCTTGCTGAGCATACCGCCGCCAGAAATCTGCAGGCGAAAGCACTCCAATCGCCCCCGATGGAGAATTCTTTGACGGTCGTGAGATGACGACTGCGACTCCTTGTTGCACCGTCCTCAGCCGATGACTCACCAGGCGGCATATTCAAAATGGCGTCGCATCGCAACGTGTTCAAGATGGCGGCCTCTCGCCGCGGAGAGCGCAAGATGGCGGCTTCCCGCCGTTCTTCTCCTGCAACGCCGAAGATGGCGTCTTCTTGCCGCGTGGCCAATGGCGCCGACAGCGGAGGCAAGGCAGCGACCTGCGGACCTCCATCGGCTCTCCCCAACGCCGTCCTCGGCGTGACGAGCTCGCACAATTGCGCGAGCACGATTTTCAGCGTCTCCAGCTGCGCCGCCATCTGCCTCCATCGCCAATCCGCGTCCTCTGGTGCAGACGGGTCCACCGACGCGGCGACATCTTGGACTCCCGGACCCGCACTTGTTCCCGCACGGATCTCCTCCTCCATCGCAGGCAGGTCGACCGCCCGAGGAAGGTCGTCGTCGTCGGATGATGTAGCAGATGATGGCGCAGGAATATTCTTTCTTTTGAGCTGTTTTGACATGCCGTTTCACTTCTGACACCAGTGTAATAAAGGACTCGATCCTGGGTCTGTCTCCGTTGTCCTTTAATCGGGTTCTTACACTTTTCCCACACGGCCCTCGCTCAGAGCTTTACCCTTGGCAGCTCCATAGCTGCTCTCGCTCCCGTAGCCTCCACACCTCTGCAGCTCCACTGCAGATCCCCTGTGCAGTCCTCCGGCTGCCCTCACTGCAGCTCCACCGCTGCCCTCACTGCAGCTCCACCGCTGCCCGTCGTTCCTCCGCGCTTGGTCACCGCTGGCCGACGGTGCCAAGTCTTACTCCCCCGTGTGTGTGGCGATCTCGCCACTCCTCGACCTCCGCCCTGCGTGGCCTCACTCTAACTCTGTCTCCCACACTCCCCCGTCTCTTCCGGTATCTCTCCCTTAAGACCTCACCCCTCTCTCACACGTGACCTAACTCCCCCCCCCCCCATGACGTCATATCCGCGAAGCCGTTTACGCCCGCATTACACCAGCATAATATTGATTTATAAGTATACAAAAGGACTTTTTGCAGAGCGATTTAACACAAAAGTCTGACTACATGAAAAAATTAAGATAAAAAGTACATACAAATCGGGCATCAATACCGTTGCTTTGTATGATCTGTGAAACGCAGAGGATTTTAGATTAAATCAGACATTTTGAGCTTCCTGCCGGATCGACTGAGTGGAATCAATACAATTAGTCTCGATTTATGATCAACAAAAACCATATATGGGAAAATCTCTGATCGGTGATTTTGATTGCATCGTATTGCAGCGCCCCTTTGATGATGTTATAAAGCATTTGCCCCAACAGTATGTTAAAGGCTACAGGGGGGTCTTTGTGTGCGAGTAGCTCACAGATCCCTGAGAGATCTGGACACTGTCCGATCATCAGCAAGCTCCTCAGGCAGGCGAGACTGCGTTGGCTGTTGTCTGTGCATTATGAGGTGATAAATACCCCACGCAGAGGAGTCTGCTTACAGGACAGATAAGAGGTTCTTCACTGACCGTGCCCCGTGTCACCTGAACGTTAAATGGGGTCCCAGTATATCAATGTCCATCGCTGAATCATCTTTCACCATCACCACGCGTCCATTAAGGCCAATGCGACGAGGCCATAAATAGACGCCGTGTTATAACGGGGGGGGGGGGGGGGGGTGGGGAGCAGGACAAACGTCTTACTCCGTGACATCACAACACCCTGCACACAGCCATCGTGGCTGATTAGGGTGCGCATCGTTCACGAATATGTGGTTTAAGTGGTTGAGAGTAGATTTTGGTGTAAATTGATCACGATGCATTGCGTAGCCTGCATTTAAAATGTTATGCGTGGGTGTGTGAGCAGATATGAGTGGGTGAGTGCGTCAGTAAGCTGGTAGGTGAGTATGTGGGTGGATGGAGGGGGCTGGGCGGGCACGGCATGGGTTGGAGTGGAGGTGGACTGATGCGGTACGGAAGGATGTGGAGCTGAGTGGGCTTTGCCGACGACTGGTACCAGCGGTGTCGGGATCGGCCTCTGCGGGGGAGGCTCGTGAAGGACGCTTCTACTGGGCAGTTGGAGACAGTCGGCCTCCAACAAAAACGGAGGAGTGACGCTCACAACAACGAGCGGAACACCGGATGATAAATATGCAGCAATTTGGCACAGTACAGGGTACAAGTGGTGCATCTGCCAGTCATCTCAGTCAGCCAACCCATGGCACCTGGGTCTGTTCCAGGACCTCCGGTCAGCGAGCCTTTGACACTTCACGTGGCTTCAAAGTGCACATGGCCTGGCACAGGTGCCGTGGTGACGTCACTGTCACTTATTGGCGCATGGCGACGGTCGATAACGCAGCGGTGGTTGTGAGAAATGCCATTTTGAGGGGGGGGGGGCGCCAACCCTGACCATCTGTGAACCTCACGTCGCCTCACAGCCACCACAGTGGCCACAAGGAGTTCTAGATGGGTGCGAGGGGCTGGAAAACCCCCCTCTACCTTCAACTAAATCACCACACATTCACATGCGAGTCCTTGGGTCTCTCTGCGAGTCGATGGATCTGTGTGGTGAGTCTATGGGTCTCTGTGAGAGTCCGTGGGTCTCTGTGAGGCGAGTCTGTAGCGTGGAAACGCGTATGCACACACCGCCTGTCCACTTACCTGCAGTTACGGCCAGAGGTCTGTAGGGGGGGGCAGCCTGTACAAGGGGATAGAGAGAGAGCCTGGATTCCCCCTCCCTTACCCCAGGTGAGGGGCTGGGGGGGGGCGTTCCAGGATCCACTGGAAGATTCCAAAAAGGGGGCGATACCGGGGGCGGAGAGTCCCTGCGGTTCTCTGGTCGGTTCGAGGCAGTGCTACGAAGATGAAGACTAGCTAGGCTAGGACCCTGGAACCCGGGACCCGACATCCTTGTAAGGGCCGGGGCCGAGCGCGGACCAGTGGCCCGGACCAGTGGCCCGGACCCGTACCTTGGCTGGGTCGGGTCAGAGTAGCCTCCCTAGCTAGGACCCTGGGACCCCAAGCCCGACGTCCTTGTAAGGGCCGGGCCGAGCTTGGACCAGTGGTCGGGACCCGTACCTTGGCTGGGTTGGGTCAGTTAGCCTTCCTTAGGGCACAGATAGCCGGAGGGCTGAGAGCCAGATTACCCAGTGCGAGTGCACACTAAACCGGAGGCTGTACCTCCCTAGATAGTGGGAGTTAAGGGAGTTCTGTATTGTAGTTGCCTCTAACAGACGTCCCCAGTCTCCGTGGAACCCACTACAAGTCTATGTGTCTCTGTTTTGTGAGTCTATAGGGCTCTGTGCGAGTCTGTTTGAGTTGGTGGTTCTCTGTGTGATGAGTCTATGCGTTTTTTTATGACTCTATGGGTGTCTAGGTGGTGATTCTATGGGTCTCTGTTTGGTGAGTCTATGGGTCTCTCTGTGAGTCTATAGGTATCTGGGCGAGTACATGGATCTCTCTGCGAGTCTGTGGGTCTCTGTGGGGTGAGTCTATGCGTCTCTGTCTGATGAGTCTATGGGTCTATGTGGTGAAGTCACGTAGGTAAAAATTTAAAATTAATGAAAGTAAAATAAAAATAAAATAAAAATCACGACGTTTCGGAGGCAACACAAGCTTCCGTCTTCAGGTGGAACCGTCACAGCACGATAGCTGTATCAAGTGAGAGAAATTCCAAGAACACAGTATTTGTATATATACTGGTTGAGGGTGAGAGGAGCCAAGGTAGGCCCTGAATATTATTTTTGTGAGGTTCGGTGCCTCTGAAGCACGCTGTTAGGAATGGGCCTTTTTTCTCTTCTTGGTTCTTTCGGTAAAGTCACGTAGAAGGGAAGTGATAAAATAATAAAAATAAAACATAATAAAATCAAATAATTCTCACGACGTTCCGGCTACAACGCAAGCAGCCATCTTCAGGTGAAGAATGAGACACTGCCAAGCTAGCAGCTTGTATATAAGCTGAGTTGGAGGTGGAAGAAGAAGAGAGCCTTAACAAAAAAATCTGCATATCAAGAGGAATTTAGCATATTCATGGGAAATGCGTAGGAGGTGGGTGGGGGGGTTTCAAAGTAATATTATGCCCATGCATTATGCAGGATCAGCAGCACCAAGGGAGGGTGCAGGGAGTAGCATTAACAAAGGAAAGGAATGTTAATAGTATGTAGCTGCAGTTACTAAACAACCACGTAGAAAACTAAAGTATAAACTACATAAAAAACTAAAGTATAAACTGCATAGCACCATCAGTATATTTACTGTACTCTACAATAAGCTGAGTTACTAACAGCAAGTAATACATTACAATTCTACGTTGTAAAAATGATATAATATGCTTCCATCTAAACTTTATTCTCTTACATCACACGAGCATACACCGTACTGAAATAGATAAACCCAACATTAAATTATATACTGTCTTGCTATAAACCACACTATACCTTATACATTTTCATATAACACTATGTATTATTCTACCCACCCTAATGTGTATCACACTGCTATATGTTTACTATACAATTACGATACTATATATTACTTTGTACATTGTATTAAGCATATAAATGTTATACTATTTGTTATTATACACTATACCATTGACCGTCGTGTCAATAGGTGAGTCGTGGGGGGAAAAAACTTGCAGCGGAGCAAAGAATCCATTCCCTGCGAAGAATACAATGCCAGTGAGTGGAAAGCGGTCTGAAAGTCACCGTAAACGTGAACACAATCAGTTAAGATCCGAAATGGTTTATTACGTCCTTCCAATTGTTGTATCTATGCCCTGTTTTCCGTTATTAATATCAAGAATAATTACAAAAAATATATATTTCTCTTTTTATTATATCTATATATACCTTTTAATTAAATAATGAAAACAACCCACTACAAGCACACCAGGAGTCTGTGAAACGGCCATTAAACTGGTGGGAGGTCGGTCACAAAAAGGTCATAGACATCCAGATGGACAAAAAGATGTATGAACTGGCCTCCCAAGACATCTGGAGATGTACAGATAAGGTGCAGAGTAAATAGCGGTTGAGACTTCGCGTTTTCTTAACGTTTTCCTTACCGAAAAGTAGAAACTTGACAAAGATGGTTAACCAACAAACAATAATATTTTTATTATTAGTGAAGTATTGGAAAATGACGGCAGGAAACTCCTTGACGGGAACACACTTCTTTTATTAAATCTTGACTTGTAACAATACAACGCGTGGCCTCTCTTCTTCACACCGCACTTCTCTTAACTCAGGATTCTGTGCTGCCGGCTCTCTGTGCCTCGTGTAGACTCCGCGCCTCGGCTACACTCCTCTCTCGCCTCGTGTAGACTCTGCGCCTCTGCTACACTCTCTTCTCTCGCCTCGTGTAGACTTTGCCTCTCTCGCGCTGGCTACACCGTATGCATACTCGGCTCGTGCAGACCGTTCTCTCTCGCTGGCTACACCGTATGCATACTCGGCTCGTGCAGACCGTTCTCTCTCGCTGGCTACACACTACACATTACTCAGCTCGTGTAGACCGTTCTATCTCGCTGGCTACACACTATACATTACTCAGCTCGTGTAGACCTTTCTCTCTCGCTGGCTACACACTATACATTACTCAGCTCGTGTAGACCTTCCTCTCTCGCTGGCTACACACTATACATTACTCAGCTCGTGTAGACCTTTCTCTCTCGCTGGCTACACACTATACATTACTCAGCTCGTGTAGACCTTTCTCTCTCGCTGGCTACACACTATACCTTACTCTCTTCTACTCTCCATTACTCTCCTCTCCGGGCTCTATCTCTACACCTTCGTCTTCATTCTTAGATGGTTCCACTTCTGCCCCTTGCTCCTCTGTGCATCACCTTATATACCCCTTCTTCCCGGGAGACGGAGCGGATGCGGACCTCAACGTCGGCACCGCTCCTCCGTTACCCAATCCCCACGCGCTATCCCCACGATCCGGTTCCGCTCAGCGCGTGTTTCCACTCTCCGACCAATCACACCGCGCTGCTACCCGATCACTCCCTCTGGGCGCGTCACCGGCACACAGCCAATCAGCAGCACTACCCCCACCCGCGCACTGACGCCTGCTCCTCCCCGTCAGCGCGCGTCACCACACACACACCCGTACATACGCGCTGGCACACGACATATACACCCAGCGCGTATCACCACTACATCACCCCCTCCCACATAGCTCGCAGCCGGCCCGGCTGCTAACAACAACCAACCACGACGATAAAACGACAACCAACAAAAAAAAACCCCATAACCCCCCGAGTGTGCCCCGTAACATAACACAACAACAACAACAACAAGAATAACTATGTACAGATTGACAATGAACACGAAAAGTCAACAATAACACGATACGAGCAAATACGAAACGAACGCGCCCCACGTCCCTGCGACTACACGCAGTGACGAGGCGCTCCAACTGCCCCGACTCCTCACGAGGCAGGTCATGCAAAGTAGCACGACCTGGCGCGAGTCCGTCTGGCTGGTCCATCGTATGGGGCGGGACACTGACGACCGTCCGGCGGTTCCGGCCGCTCCAGACGGCGCGGAACGGGCCTGAAAGGGCCGGCCCCGCCGCGGAGATCCGGCCGCCGGTGATCGGCAGCTGTCAGTTCCGAGACACCTGGGAGCAGATCAGGCGACAATACGTGTGGATCAGGCAGAGACATTTCCCCCTCTGGGTCGCCGGTCACGTCACACGCCCGGCCATCACGACACAAGGGGAGGCCACATGGAGGCGAGAACGGTTTCAGTCGGGAGGGGTGAACGTACCACCGGCGCTTTCCCCACTTTATCTGAACGCACTGGGGCCGTGCAACGCGCACGACCTCCACGGGTCCCCTCCACGGTCTCAACAATTTAGGCGACGTAGCCAAGGGTGCCTGAGGGCAATGCAGCCAGGCCCTGTCACCTGGTTTCCATTCGTGCATGGACACCTTCCGTGCCCGCAACCGTTCATTAGCAATTTGGCGAGCCCGCGAATTAAGCCGTACGGCCTCCCTCGCCTCTGTCAGCTTATGAATATTAAACTTAATATGTTCTGCCAAATTAGAATTAGTTCGTGGAGCGGACAGGCCAAGTTGCGTTTCTATTGGCGGGTCAGCTTCCCGACCGTACATCAAATAGAATGGGGAAAACCCCGTAGCTGCATGGGGGGCCATTCTATACGCGGCAAGGACTCCCGGGACCTGCAGGTCCCAATCTACATGTGCCTCGCACACCTGCTGGCACAGCATGGAAGTCAAGGTTTTGTGGAGTCTCTCCACCATCCCGTCAGTCTGCGGGTGGTACGGGGAGGTACGCACCTTCTTGGTACCCAACAGATCGCACACCTCTTGCAACAATTTACTCGAAAAATTTTTACCTTGGTCGGTCAGCAGGCGTTCGGGAGCCCCCTTGTCCAGGACATAGCCCTGGACGAAGGCATCCGTCACAGCCGCTGCCGACTGGTTAGCGAGAGGCCACGCCATAGGCCATCGGGTAAAGTATTCGACCCCCACTAACAAATATTTATTCCCTCTCGGCGTGACTGGGAAGGGCCCCAAAATATCGAGTGCAACGAGCTCGTTGGTACGCGAGACCTGAATAGATTGCAGCGGTGGATTAGCTGCCACGGCCGGTGGTTTACGCCTGGCGCACTCAACGCACCCCTTCAGAATATGCACCACATCACTTCCCATTCCCGGCCAGTAATAGTCACGCTGAAGCAGGGCAAGCGTCTTGTTAACTCCCAAGTGCAAGAGGCGTTCGTGTGCCGCCAAGACAACCCTCCCCCTCACAGCGGAAGGCACCACGAGTGCGTTCCGCCGGGACAAACTGTCCCATTTCAATAACACGCCCCGCTCAAGTACATAGGAGCCGGTACGCTCCTGGTCCCCCTCGGGACCCCCAACCTTGCGGCGCAATGCTAGCAGCGAGCTGTCCGCCATCTGGAGGCGGCCCCATTCGCTGAGCGACAGCGAGAGCAGCGAGTCCCGACCCTGAGAGGCAGTGGAATCATCCCCACTCGGTGCGCCCGCTGTCGCAGCCAGTGCCCCCATCTCCCCCGCAAGCGTCGGTTTACAGCACGCCGATCCCGACAAACACGCGCATTCATCACAAGGCAACAACCGCGACAAGCAATCGGCATTCGTGTGTCGCAACCCCTTACGGTACGTAGTCGTAAACTGATAGTCCTGGAGGACTTCCAACCAACGCGACAACTGGCCCGAGGGCTGGGCGACCCTCAATGAATACTGTAGCGCCGCGTGGTCCGTTCGGACTGTAAAGTGACGACCATACAGATATGGCCTAAACTGCTGCACAAAAAAAACAATGGCAAGCAGCTCGCGACGGGTGACACAGTAGCGCTGCTCCGCCGGAGACAACACCCTACTACCGTAGGCGACAACTCTTTCGACACCCCCAACGACTTGGGATAGCACCCCCCCAATGCCCGTGTTGCTAGCATCCGTGTCCAGCAAAAAGGGACTGGCAAAATCGGGATAACACAAGGGTGGGGCACCCACCAAGGCGTCCCGGAGGGAGCGAAACGCGGCCTCCTCCTCCGGTCCCCATTTGAACTTCACTCCCTTCGCCGTTAGAGCGTGCAAGGGTTTTGCAATAGTGGCGAAGTGCTCAACGAACCGCCGATAATAAGAAGCAAACCCGATGAAACTACGCACGTCGGAAACGGACGTAGGTGTCGGCCACGAACCGACACAATCCGTCTTCGCGGGATCGGTGGAGATCCCCGAAGAATCGACAATGTGACCCAAGTATCTAACGGACCTACGAAGGAGGTGACATTTGGCCGGTTTAAATTTCAACTTAGCCGATCGCATTCGCAAGAACACCCCTCTCAATCGCCGGAGGTGTTCCTCAAACGTTTTACTGAAAACAATGACATCGTCCATATAAATCAAGCATGTATCCCACTGCAAGCCCGACAAAACCAACTCCATAAGTCGCTGAAACGTCGCTGGAGAGGAGTGAAGTCCCATGGGTAACCGGTTAAACTGGAACAACCCCCCTGGAGTCCGAAATGCTGTCTTAGGTTTCGACTCTTCGTCGAGCGGCAACTGCCAAAACCCCGATAACAAATCAAGAGTCGAAAAATATCGCGCACCAGACAATGCATCGAGGGACTCATCCATCCTGGGGAGCGGATACGCGTCAGCCACAGAGATCTTATTCAGGCGACGGAAATCAACGCAGAATCGCAGGGACCCGTCCTGCTTCTTAACCAGCACAATAGGCGCTCCCCACGGGCTAGAGGAGGGTGAAATAATATCGGCTTCTAGCATATCGTTAACAGCCGACTGAACATGTTCCTTCTCCACGGGACTCAGTCGGAAGGGATTTAGCCTGACCGGCGCCGCATCGCCCGTTTCAATGTGATGGTGCAACAAATCCGTGCACCCAATGTCATACTTATGTTTACTGAATACATCAGAGAATTCAATGAGCAACTCGCGCAGCGCACCCAACTGCGCCGCCGACAAATCGTCCGAGGCGGCACATAACGAATGGACCCACTCAAGGTCTTCCCTTGGCTCAACGTTCCGCGCGGGGCTCGAGCCCACCTGCGCAACCAACCCATCATCCCCAGGAACCTGCGCCGCGTGAGCCAGCACGGTGCCCTGCGGGATGACAGCTGGTCGCGACCCCGCGTTCAAAACCATCACAAACGGATCCCTGTCAGCCCGCACCAAAGTGTGAGCCACCGATAAATCAAGACCCCCGACAGCCTTGTTAGAAGGACCCAAAAGCATACTCTGTCCCGAAGCCTCCCTCACCCATGGTTTTCGCAACCGGAGGGGAATCAACATCTGTGAACCCGGGGGCACTTGCACTGTCTGCGTCGCCACCGCTTGTATCGTAGCGCACGCCGTCCGAATGTCAGTAGGGCCCATCAAAAATGAAATCCGGCGACCCGATGGCAGTTCAATGCATCGTTGATCGATAAGAATTTTAATGGGCATTTTAGCCAAAAAGTCAGTGCCCAAAAGACACGGAACTGCCAAAGAAGACGAAACGAAAACGGGTCCCGATAATTTGATATCTCCAATGCAAATGGACGCCCTAACCTGACCGATAATGCCCAACGATCCCCCATTAGCGGCGTAAAATGGCACATCCACTGGAAGCAGCGGACGACATTGGACTGGAAGAATATTATAAATGAGGTCCGATATAATAGTTGCCGATGCCCCCGTGTCCACTAACACCCTAATCTCAACCCCATCAATAGATCCCGTAACAACGGACGAACCCGCCGAAGCAGCCACAATTCTATGCCCCAATTCCGCCCATTCAATGTCTCCCTGGTCCCGGCCGAACCCCCCTCGCCGAACCGAATCCCCGAACCTTAACCGGCCCTCCTCCGCCGCAACGCGGCGTCCCATGTGTGCCGAATAAACAGGCCGAGCGTGTGAGGTGCCGCGACTTGCCGGGGATTGTAGAGATGACTTGGGCTCTCGGTCGTCGTCCAGCCGAGCTCCCATGGCGCGCTGCCGCGGAGCGCGGCACCCGGACGCCACGTGGCCCCGGAGGCCGCAGTTATAGCACGTGACGAGGGTCGGAGTAGATCTTGGTTGCTCCGACTTTCGGCCCGATCGCAGAGGCGACCGGGCCCCCGGCCTCCAGTCCCCTGGTCGTCCCGTGGCGAACGCCTCCTCTCGTGGGCTGACGACTTGGGGTTCGGCGACCACCAACCCCGGGGCTGCGACGACAGCAGCGTTGCAACCAACGCCTTGCTTCCGTTGTAGGGCCTCGTGCGCTTGAATACTCGTGGCGACTCTCAAAGAAGAAATATCAATGTCGTCAGCTGTGTCGATAGGGACCCCCAGGTCCTGCGCCAACTTGAGCAGCTGCTCCAAAACCATCGCGTCTTGGCCCTCCTCGTCCATCCGAGGGAACGCAGCATCAGCAAGAGCCAGCAACGCCGTGCGATAGGCCAGCGCGGTCTCCGTGGCCGCTTTCCGTCTTGCGTAGAACTGATGGCGGCATGTAGAGGGAGGCCCGTAGACCCTGGCCAACAAACCCAGCGCATCCTTCAGCGTGGAGCGGTCCGACTTCCGTGCAGCCCTGAAGGCCGCGAGCGCATCGTCGTCCAGCATGGCGGGCAATGCCCGCAGCGCCGTAGCATCGGACCACGCTGACATCTCTTGATGCGCCAAAAACCTTCGCTGAAATTGGCCCCAGTCTCCGCCTTCCGCCTTGAAGGCTGACAACGTGGGCAGGCGCTGCTGAAAAATGAAGTCATCCGCCTCGTGGTTCCTCTCCGCCTGTCCGTCGGTGTCTAAGATGGCGGCTCCAGCAGCAGACGTAAGATGGCGGACCCCCTCGCGCGCTGATGACGTCGATGCGCGCGCTTGGGAACCCACCACCACGTGGCGCTCGCCGTTCCCGCCAAAAGCAGGCCCAGGCGCAATGGCGGGAATCCCCCATTCGTTTTGGCGGGAATCTGCGGGGCGACCTTGTAAAATGTCCCCCACCGTCCCCGCTCCTCCCGACGAGCTGATCTCCGCCAAGATGGACGCGGCGGCGAGCAGCAGCTCCGCCAGTCGGGAGTGCGCCTCACGAAGCCCGGCGTCTGTCCCCGGTCGCTCGGCCGGCGCCGTCGACGGACCCTGCAGCGTGGGCAAGTCCTCTTCCTCACCCCCCGCCACCAGCGGCTCCGAGTCGTCCAGGTCTTCCTCGCGGTCAATCCCGTGGGTCCTACGGGTCTTCCTCGTCTCCATACTTGGAAGCCCGTTTCACTTCTGACGCCAGATGAAGTATTGGAAAATGACGGCAGGAAACTCCTTGACGGGAACACACTTCTTTTATTAAATCTTGACTTGTAACAATACAACGCGTGGCCTCTCTTCTTCACACCGCACTTCTCTTAACTCAGGATTCTGTGCTGCCGGCTCTCTGTGCCTCGTGTAGACTCCGCGCCTCGGCTACACTCCTCTCTCGCCTCGTGTAGACTCTGCGCCTCTGCTACACTCTCTTCTCTCGCCTCGTGTAGACTTTGCCTCTCTCGCGCTGGCTACACCGTATGCATACTCGGCTCGTGCAGACCGTTCTCTCTCGCTGGCTACACCGTATGCATACTCGGCTCGTGCAGACCGTTCTCTCTCGCTGGCTACACACTACACATTACTCAGCTCGTGTAGACCGTTCTATCTCGCTGGCTACACACTATACATTACTCAGCTCGTGTAGACCTTTCTCTCTCGCTGGCTACACACTATACATTACTCAGCTCGTGTAGACCTTCCTCTCTCGCTGGCTACACACTATACATTACTCAGCTCGTGTAGACCTTTCTCTCTCGCTGGCTACACACTATACATTACTCAGCTCGTGTAGACCTTTCTCTCTCGCTGGCTACACACTATACCTTACTCTCTTCTACTCTCCATTACTCTCCTCTCCGGGCTCTATCTCTACACCTTCGTCTTCATTCTTAGATGGTTCCACTTCTGCCCCTTGCTCCTCTGTGCATCACCTTATATACCCCTTCTTCCCGGGAGACGGAGCGGATGCGGACCTCAACGTCGGCACCGCTCCTCCGTTACCCAATCCCCACGCGCTATCCCCACGATCCGGTTCCGCTCAGCGCGTGTTTCCACTCTCCGACCAATCACACCGCGCTGCTACCCGATCACTCCCTCTGGGCGCGTCACCGGCACACAGCCAATCAGCAGCACTACCCCCACCCGCGCACTGACGCCTGCTCCTCCCCGTCAGCGCGCGTCACCACACACACACCCGTACATACGCGCTGGCACACGACATATACACCCAGCGCGTATCACCACTACATTAGTATATGTTTCCTTCCTACACGACCTTCCAAAAACTAAAGAGTACGAATTCCAGGAATCTTAAGTGGAAACATACTTACATTTAACCTCAGGACATTAAAATATAACTCAGAATAAAACACCAATCTCTGGAGAATTAAACTTGGCGAAGCCCCAAAATAATAATGTGATGAGGATCATTACGAATATTCATTAAACATAGACGAATGATAACCACGATACTAAGACCGAAGGAACTCATAAAATATAATTCAAGAATAAATGTAACACACAGGACCACATAAATGTATTACAAACATCTCCTCAGCCACCTTTGTCTTCCAGCGGGGTCTGGCAAGCAAGGAGGGAGCAAAAAGGTCACAGGGGGGAATCGGTGCCTGACATTCCAAAGATATCTGTTTTTTTAAATATTCTGTTTGTTTTCTCTCGCAAGAGACGCGGAGAGAGGAGAGGGTGCTCACTTCGAGTTAAACACGGCCGTCTTTGTCTCCCCGCAGCACAAACAGATGGCCCATGAATGCTTGGAGGGTTAGGAAAGGTCGCGAGGAGGAGTCGCGGGGGTGTCTGCTTCTTCTCACTCTGTGTTGTTTGTTTTCTCTCGCAAGAGACGCGGAGAGAGGAGAGGGTGCTCACGTTGAGTTAAACACGGCCGTCTTTGTCTCCCCGCAGCACGGACAGCAAGATTTGCACACGCGAGCAATAACATTCCCCACCCCTACTTCCAGAATGGTTACACAGCTGTGTTTACTAATAAACACGCACACGACACACGAAACACACGTAAACACACGGACGCAGATGTGTTCAAACCACAGAAGATATATGACGGCCTTCAAACAACTCGGGAAGACTGAGTGGATTTTCCAAATATAAGCCGGGGAAAAATCCATTCAACTCAGATCGTCAAGGGCTTCGGCCCCCACCACAGATCTCCAGGGCTTCGGCTCCATCTCTTCTCGTCGCCGCCAACGAAGAAGCTTTTCGTCATCCAGAAGGACGAGGTTCACGGGGTGCCGAGGCGCATCGCCTGCCGCAAACGAGTACACGAGACTCAACCCCCTTGCCGTGTCACCACGCCGAGGTGCTTCGCCTGCCGCACACGAGTGTACGAGCCCAGCTCCCTTGCCGTGTCGCCACGCCGAGGTGCATCGCCTACCGCACACGAGTGTACGAGCCCAGCTCCCTTGCCGTGTCGCCACGCCGAGGTGCATCGCCTGACCACGCAAACGAGCGCGGCCGCGCCGTCAGTCATCGTACGGGGTCAGCCGAGGGAGGAGTCGGAAAGCAAGCCGCTCACCGCAGCCGCGCAAGCCAAGAGGGTCCTGCTCCGAAAGTCGTTCGTACCCACAACTTCCCCCACCAATAGACCCACACACATGCACGCATCGACGCCCCACTCACCTGTGAGACTATCCTATCTAGTTCACCCTTACCATCGTATCAACCCTAGTCAATTATCAGAAGACTGATTATCAACCACATGAACCATCAGCTGGCCATGAGGAATCGCGGCCCATCGAGTGATTAAGAGTCCGTCGGTTATAAGAGTGAGGTTATTTTCCTTGCCTTTTTCTTTTTGTCCTGTTCATCGCATAGGCGATCAATATATTCATCGAGGCAAACTCAAACTCTCGGAATCCTCATTACGAATCGGCCCATATATAGAGAGAGAATATCTTGTCAAATCGGTTTTCTTTGTCAGAGAATCTCGCCGAGGAATTAATCAAAGCAGAGCCGATATTCTCTCTCACAAACGCATCCACCCACCCTTGTCTCAAACATTTCGTTAAAAGGATATTATACTTGCCGATGAATCTATTGACATATACTTTCGCCTCTGGGATATAATCAGTTGCTTTTATTGCCTTCATACAAATCGTCGCATGTCTGTTTTAAAACTCCGCCCGTCGCCGGTTGTGCTCGATACATGGGGGAACTACTGAGATGTCTGGTGGGAAAGTAGAATTACGGTTGTTAGAAGTGCTTTTAGTCATTCAATTTCGTAAATACATAACCTTGCCAATGAATAAATGCTTTTAGTCATTCAATTTCGTTAAATGCATAATATCGCCAATGAACAAATGTTTTTAGTCATTCATATTAGGTAATTGCATAATCTCGTAAATGCATAAGTTTAGTCATTCATATTAGTTCATTGCATAATCTTGCTCATGAATTATTGACGCATGTTTGACCTGCATGATAGAATGTCACATGCTTGTTTAGAATAAAATTGCTTAACACCAACTGTTCGAGTGCTTCTTTCCAAGTCCATGCAAAACTATCTTATTCTTGATAACTGTATCCTGCGATGAGATATGAACATGGAGACCTAAAATATCATAACACACACTAAGATAATCGGTAAACGTTTAATCGATGATAATCGTATTATCCTGATTGATATAACAATGGATAAACGAAGCTAAGCCTAATTATCATAACTGCTCACAGTAACATAATCGCAAGCATCCGCATAAATTACTACGATTATCTGATTGTCTTTTCCGAGACTAAGGTGCTCTGCAAGCCTCCTGGCTACCATCAAAGATTTGTACACGAGGCCATCCAAATATACAAACACAGACATAATTTCAACCGTGATGATGGGTACAAACTTAGTAATCATTGGAAAGATGTTATTAATCATGCAAAAAAGATTTAACTTCCCATATTTGGAGCATTCCTGGCAGCGATTTCAGCCGCACCACCCCTACATAATAATAGGCTCAGTCAACCATTCTGCACAACAAAGACTCATTTCTTGGCAGCGAGTTAAGCCGCACCACGTCTACATAATAATAGGCTCAGTCAATCATTCTACACAACAAAGACTCATTTCCTGGCAGCGATTTCAGCCGCATCATCTCTACATAACAAAAAGGCTCAGTCCCTTTTACACGCACCTTTACATCATCCGCACCTAGTTTACACAACAAAGGCCCATTCCTAACAGCGTGCTTCAGCCACACCGAACCTCACAAAAATAATATTCAGGGCCTACCTTGGCTCCTCCCACCCTCAACCAGTATATATACAAATACTGTGTTCTTGGAATTTCTCTCACTTGATACAGCTATCGTGCTGTGACGGTTCCACCTGAAGACGGAAGCTTGTGTTGCCTCCGAAACGTCGTGATTTTTATTTTTATTTTACTTTTATTAATTTTAATTTTTTACCTACGTGACTTTACCGAAAAAAAACCTAAGAATGAATCCTTGCAGTCACGAAAGCTTCAAATCTAGAATCTATGTGGTGAGTCTATGGGTCTCTGTGGTGAGTCTATGTGTTTGTGTGGTGAGTCCATAGACCTCTGCGAGTCTTACTCTGCGAGTCCGTGGGTGTGTTTGAGTCTGTGGTTCTGTGTGATGAGTCTATGCGCCTTTGTGTAAGTCTATGGGTCTCTGTGTGGTAATCATATGGGTCTCTGTGTGGCGAGTCTGTGGGTCTCTATGTGAGTATGGGTACGATTGAGTCTATGGGTATCTGTCTGGTGAGTCTATGTGTCTCTCTGTGGTGAGTCTATGTCTCTGTTTGGTGAGTCTATAGGGCTCTGTTTGAGTCTGTGGATCTCTGTCTGATGAGTCTATGGGTCTCTGTGGTGAGTCTATGGTTCTCTGTGCAAGTCTGAGGGTCTGTGCGTGGTGAGTGTATAGGTCTATGTGTGATTACTCTATGGGTCTCTATGTGATGGATATGTGGTGCACATATCCTGGCACAAGTGCCGTGGTGTCGTCACCACCACTTAGTGGAGAATGCTCCTCCCCCTGCTCCTGCTTGTTGTTGTGCTCGGGAAGGAGAGACAAAACTAGACTAAAATCTCAACGATTTTCATTTTACCAAGTAAGGTCCACTGAGCTAAACATCTCATTTTATTACACGCTTTTATTTAACTGACTGTTGTTGTCGTATCCTCAAATCGTGTAACTCAATTTTAACCCACTTCCCAATGTGGTTTGACTGCAAACTTTGTATACTTATGTCATACTGATGACAAAACTAGATTACATCAAAAAAAGTATTTTTAAACATTCATTTTTATATGTTATGATTCGGCTTGGGTCTAATTGTCCACGCTCAACTGACGTTGGCTGTAAATCACCACGGTCCCTTACGTTATGGCAAGCCTCGGGGCAACTTCCTGGAGTCGTGGAGTTCTGCCATTACTCGTACGGTACATTTCATTAAAGCGAGTTTAAAAAAAAAGTACTTTTAAATATTACTTATTCAGAAGCGACTTGGCACCAATGACAGCTCAACGAAGTGGTTCATCATCACGTGTAAATTACAGCAGCCAAATACTTTAAACGAATATTCATATTCTTGGTTCTTTCGGTAAAGTCAAGTAAATAGAAAACCAAAAAATAAAAATATATATTAATAAAATAAATATAATAAATTGCTTTTATTATTTTCAATATATCTTATTTTGTATTTTAATAAAAAAATATATTGAAAACAAATATTTTTTTTCTATTTACGTGACTTTACCGAAAGAACCAAGAATATGAATTCCTGCAGTCAAGTCAAAACTTTAAACGAATGTTTCTAAATGTGGAGGGAAGACCCGGAGGACCCGGAGGACCCGGAGAAAAATCCACGCGACCACGGGGAGAGACACAGACACGCAAACTCCAAATATACAGCAGGCATCAAGGTCGGAATCGAACCCAAACTCCTGTATACCAGGAGAGGAAGTTAGGGGGGAAAGCAGAGACAGCGAGAGGGGGGAGAATTAGTCAAACTCACACTCAATATTACTCACTAACCATGATACACTTACCATGATACCATCATACTCACGAATTCACCATCATACTCACACACAAGCCCACACACATCAACAGTCGCCATTCACCACTACGTGGTGGTGACGTCACCACAATAACTCAGGTGCCATGGTTTGACGGCTGTGCCAGGCTAAGTGCAGGAGAAGGTCACGGGCCAGACTCAGGTGCCATGGGTTGACTGCTCTGCCTGGCTCGGTACAAGAGGAGGGCTAGACCCTGGTGCTATGGGTTAACTCGTGTGCCACCACCTGCACAACCACCACAATAACAACCACACAATTATAATCATAACAATAACCACGACCAACAACTATAACCACAACTATAATTTAACCACAACTATAATGTAACCACAACTATAATCCCCATCAGCCACACGGCCGTCTGGGAGTGCCTCTCAGCAGCAGCAGCAGCAGGGCCGAGCTCTGCTTGAAGCAGCGCCGTGAACTCAGCAGAACGTGACGGCTGTGGGCCAGGCGCCTCCTCTGTCTCCCCCCACCGCCGCTGCCACTGCTGATGTGGACACACCGCGCGAGGTTCTCACCTTCAGGCTGAGTCAACGTAGAGGAGGCCCAGCGAGCTGCCGCTTCAGAAGCTTTCGCGAGCCACTGACGGTGGCCATGAGCGGGAATTCAAATCAGCCGCTCGCCACCCACAATCCACAGCGCGCGCCGCCTCCACTCGGCCAAGGCCTAAGCGGAAGTAGCAGCGGGGGGAGGGGGGTGGGACATGGGGGGTGAGGGGGCGGGTCGCGAGGGGGAGGGGCATGGGCGGGGGTTGCCAGGAAGGGGGGAAAGGGGGGTGGGGTCGCGACGGCGGGACATGGGGGCAAAAGGGGGGTCACGATGATGGGGAGGACGGGGGCATGGGGGGAGTCGCGAGTGGGGGGCATGGGGGGGTCACGAGGGGGGCAGGAGCGGGCATGAGGTGGGTCACGAGGCTGGGCATGGTGTTAGTCACCAGGGGGGGCTGGGGGGGGGCAAGGGGGGTCGCGAGGGGGAGGGTAGGGGGGCATGGGGTTTGAGGGGGGGCAAGGGGGGCACAGGGGGCATGAGGGGGCCGCGAGGGGGAGGGCGGGGGGCAAAGGGGGGTCACGAAGGGGAGGGGCAGGGGGGGCATGGGGGGGGTCGCGAGGGGGCGCGCGGTGGTCATGGGGGGGTCGCGAGGGGGGCATGGTGGGAGTCACGAGAGGGGGGGGCTGGGGGGGCATGAAGAGGGAGTCGTGAGGGAGGGGCATGGGGAGGCATGGTTGGAGTTGTGAGGGGGAAGGGGCAGGGGGCAGGGGGGGGTCGCGTGGGGGAGGGTAGGGGGGCATTGCGGGTTGAGGGGGAGCATGGGGGGGCAAGGGGGGTCGCCAGGGGATGGTGGGGCGGCATGGGGGGTCACGAGGGAGGGCGCAGGAGTGGCAGGAGGGGCATGAGGGGGACCGCGAGGGGGGAGGGTGGGGGGGCATGGGGGGTCAGGAAGGGAAGGGGCAGGGGGGGGCATGAGGGGGGTCGTGAGGAGGGGCATGGGGGGGTTGCGAGGGGGCGCGCGGGGGGTCATGGGGGGTCACGAGGGGGGCAGGAGGGGGAATGGGGGGGGTCGCGAGGGGGGGCATGGTGGGAGTCACGAGGGGGGGCTGGGGGGGGCGTGGGGAGGGAGTCGTGAGAAAGGGACATGGGGGGTTGTGAGGGGGAGGGGCAGGGGGGCAAGGGGGGTCACGAAGGGGGGGGGGGTAGGGGGGCATGGGGGATTATGGGGGAGCAATGGGGGGCAAGGGTGGTCGCGAGGGGGGGGGCGGGGGGTCACGATGGTGGGGGGAGCGGGGGGGGCAGGGGCGGTATGAGGGGGCTGGAAATAACAGCTGACATGGAAACATCACAGTCAGTTAATACTTTACCTGGTTAATAACGTCATTCCAATGATTGTTCAGTTTGTACCCATCCTCTCGGTTGAAGTGTGTTTGTGTTTATATATCTGGATGGCTTCATAAACAAATCTTTGAAGGTAGCCGGTAGGTTTGCAGAGTACCTCCGTCTTGGAAAAATCAATTTCGTGCCCTCGTCGAGGAGGCCGCTCTCCTATCTTACAGTTACATGCTAATTTTTCACATTAACATCACTAGCCCCGACCACTTCTTTATGACCCTTGAGCTACACCCATTGCAAACCTTTTACAACAGTCTGCCTCAGCAGCAGACCATGCTTTCCCACCTGATGACGGACGCTTGTGTTGCGCCCGAAACATCGTTATTTATTATATTTTATACCTACGTGACTTTACCGAAAGATCTAAAGAGTATGATGATGGTTACGATAATCGAGATGGTGACAAGATGTTAAATACCTCGCCTAGTATACAAGAGGCTGTGGGTTCGATCCAGACCCTGATGCCTGTATATTGGGAGTTTGCAGGTCTCTCTCGCCGTGGTCGCATGGATTTTACTGCAGGTCCTCCGGTTTTTCCCTCCACATTTAAAAACATGCATTTAAAGTATTTGTCTGGTATAAATTTACACTCAATAAGCTACTTCATTGGGCTATAAATTGTGGCCAGGTCACTTCTAAATAAGAGCTATGTAGCTCAGTTGGCCTTACCTGGTCGAATAACATTTTCACATTTTAGTTAAATCGGCTCCCTTAAATAGTAATTTTTTTTTTATGTCTGAAAAAACAATGATTTACATAAATAATGTCAGTGTCATCTTCTTGGTTCTTTCGGTAAAGTCACGAAAAAGGGAAGTAATAAAATAATAAAAATAAAACATAATAAAATAATTCTCACGACGTTTCGGCCACAACACAAGCAGCCGTCCTCAGGTGAAGACCAGGTCTGTCGGGGAGACAGCGTCTGAATGAAACACCACCACGCTTGGAGTGTATATTTAAGCTGGGTTGGAAGGGGGGAAGGGCGCCTTGACAAAAGAATTTGCATAGCAAGAGGAATTTAGCATATTTATGGGAAATGCAGGTATGTGATTAGTACTACTTGTGAAATTCGTAGTAGGTGGGCGGGGGGTTTCAAAGTCATATTATGCCCGTGCATCATGCAGGATTAGCAGCATACAAGGGAGGGGATACGGGTAGCATTAATAAAGGGAAGTAATGTTAATAGTATGTAGCTGCAGTAACTAAACAACCACGTAAAAAACTAAAGTATAAACTACATAGTATCATCAGTATACTAAACATACTCTCCAATAAGCTGAGCTACTAACAGTAAGTAATAAATGACAATTCTACGTCGCAAAAAATATAATATGCTTCCAGCTAAACTGCTAACATCAGCAGTGAATGTTTTCTGAACTGGTCCTGAACCCTCGCTTCAACAACTCTAGCCAGCGTGAAGTATGGTCAAGCAGCGCCCATAACTGAGACATAATAGAAGGGCCCTTCTTCAACCAGCAGTGGATTAACAAGGGGCTGTAAATAATTGTATACCACACTCATGAAACACGGGATATCAAACAATAACATCGTTTTTAATAGTTTTTCGAGTTCCTTTGTTGTTGTGTGGTATGCACGTGACGGTAAACTGGAGTACCTGAAGAAACCCCTACAGATGAAGGAGATAACACTCAAAGTTCCATAGCAACAAACTGCACTGCCTAGGCTGTAAGGTGTCCATCGCATGGTTGATTTAATGGGTGGTTGAATTATTGGGTGGTTGAGTGATGGGTGGGTGAGTTGTTGAGTGAGTGGGGTGAGTGAATGAGATGATGAGTGAGTGGTTGAGTGATTGCGTGGGTAGTAGGTGAGTGGGTGAGTTAGGGATTGGGTGAGTTAGGGATTGGGTGAGTGGGTGATTGGGTGGGTTGTTGAGTGAGTGTATGGGTTGAGTGAGTGGGGTGAGTGAATGAGACAGTGAGTGAGTGGTTGAGTGATTGTGTGGGTAGTGGGTGGTGAGCGGGTGGGTGAGTTGGTCGGTTGTTGAGTGAGGTGAGTGAATGGGTAGGTGATTGAGTGTATGGGTGGGTGGGTGAGTGGGTCAGTTAGTGGTTTGGTAAAGTGAGTTAGTGCGTTAGTGAGTAAGTGGGTGGGTAGGCGAATGTGTGAGTGAGCTAGTGGCTACATGATTGAGCGGGTGGCTGGCTGGCTGAATGCGGGAGAAGATGGGTGGGTGAGGTAGTGGGTGAGTAAGTGGGTGGGTGAGTGAGTTAGTGATCAGGTGTGTAGTTTGGTGAGTGAGTGGGTGGGTTGGTGAATAGGTGGGTAAGTGAGTGAGTGGTTAAGTGAATGAGTGGTTGGGTGGGTAGGTTGTTGAGTGAGTCGGGTCGGTGGGTGGGCAGGTGAGTGAGTCGGTCAGGGAGTGGGTGGGTTAGACATGGAGGAAGTGGCTGGGTGAGTTAGTGGGTGGGTTTACACATGCGTCGGTTGGTATTTGGGTAAGTGATGTGAGTGAGTAGGTGAATGAGTAAGTGAACGTTACAAAGCTGTCCCTAAAGAGCTGCATGAGGCTCCAGAGCCGCAGGTTGCCCTGGTCTCGGGAGAAGAGACGGGTTGTAGGGAAGGAGCGGAAGCAGGCAAGTGAGGATGACTGCTTGATGATCACTCACCTTTGGGTGCCACTCCAATGCCCGGCTCGGCCCTCGTCCTCCACCCGTGTCCCACCCATCTCAACCTCCACCACCTGATCCTTCCCACAAGACTTCCCTGCCATGTGCTATTCCCAACCTTCAAGTTGCTTACCCTATTCTCCACTCTACGCACGTTTCCCATCCCTCACAGCATCAATACCCATTCACAGTTACCGCGTGTAATTGAGATGATGGAACGTTATAAATCGCTAAGCTTTAAAGCGACAGTAATTGAAGCTGTTAACAATTAATGCAAGAACTCTGCCTCCCTAATTATTTTCTCTGACGATGGCCCCACCCATAACGGAAAATCACGAACAACTCCAAGCAGCAGAAACAACATGTTCCATGCAATTATTTCTAGATTTGAAGCTTTCGTGACTGCAAGGATTCATACTCTTTGGTTTTTTCGGTAAAGTCACGTAGGTAACAGTTCCACCTGAAGACGGAAGCTTGTGTTGCCTCCGAAACGTCGTGATTTAATTTAGTTGTTTTCATTTTTTTTACCTACGTGACTTTACCGAAAAAAACAAAGGGTATGAATCCATGCAATTATGTTCCATGCAATTAGAATTGATTATCTTAACTATAGGCGAGCGGTGGCAGAGCGGTTCTCGTACTGCACTACTGAACATGCCGAGCTAAGCAGGCAGTTGCGGCTGCAAATAACCCTGGGTAGCCTATAAAAGATTGTTGGTGCAAGTCTTGTTACCTTTTTAAGGCCCACACAGCGGACGGGGAGTCGTGTGGCAAACACCAGGCCCGGCTGCCTTTGTCTCCCCAGTGCTGGTATTTCCACACCATACCGGGTACTCATTTAAGGCTGCGACGACCTGAGCGCAATGCCATTGCTGTTCCAGTAATTTATATTCGTTCGGTTTGTCGCGCCTTCTCCCTGCACTTTTGCCCCCTCGCCGCTCGATTGCTTGGGAGATTTTTTTTACCGAATCGGACAGCATTGTTTTTTCTGTCAGTGCGAGGGGCTGTGTTGATGTAAAATACATTCATTTGAGGCCTTCTACTTTTCATTACAAAGATTCGACTGAAATGAACCCAGCAGGACGCGCGCATCTCATTCGGAATACGAGGAATTGACTAAATATATCAACTGGAGTCTAGCCATGTGAGAAGACTCATGTGGGTTTATGAACCGGTCTGTGCAGACTATTGCTTGCTATCCCCTCTTAAAGCTTTGGGGGATTTCCTCTGAGTACGTCGGAAACATGCGTTTATAGTATACTAGCGGAAGCACCCGGCGTTGCCCGGGTGAAAAATATATTTCTTAAAAACCTTAAATATATATACACAGATACTAAGGTATTGTCAAAGCCCAGTAGGCCGTTTGTACATTTCTCCACCAACAAATATATAAGAGACTTGCACAAGTCCAAAAAGTTGTAGAAAGTGTGGGGTAAATAGTTGATGTAAAAGGTTTCCGAAAATTGTGGACCCCCCCCCCCTCAAAATAATATCTTTACCCCTCGAAGGTATATATACCTACACACCCTACATACAACAGAGAAAATAGTATCTATTGACTCTGTAGTAGTATCTACTGAATGTACCGTAATATCTACTGAGCCAGTAGTATCTACTGACTGTACCGTAGTATCTACTGAGCCAGTAGTATCTACTGACTGTACCGTAGTATCTACTGAGCCAGTAGAATCTACTGACTGTACCGTAGTATCTACTGGGCCAGTAGTATCTACTGACTGTACCGTAGTATCTACTGCGCCAGTAGTATCTACTGACTGTACCGTAGTATCTACTGAGCCAGTAGTATCTACTGACTGTACCGTAGTATTTAGTGACTGTAGTAATTACTGACCATAGTAGTATTTACTGGGCCTACAGTAGTATCTACCGACTATATAGTGTAAAAAAGAGTAAAAAAAGAAAGTAAAAAAAAGTAAAAAAACGTTTTTACTGATAGACCCCATCAAATGGGAGAAATTGGCGGGGATTGCTCTCTTGTGTTTCATGGGGCATCGTTTCTCTCGCACCGAATTCCCTCGGGCTGGCAAAACGCTCATTTCAGTGTTGCCAAATAGCGTACGAATGCCACGAGACTTCCGCAGGCTTTTCCAGCAGATTTGCACGTGTGTAGGGGTGTTAGAGAGAGAGCCGTTATGCATGGCAGCTTATGGGAAACAAACACAGTGGGCGGGGCTACGTGAGTGCACGGGGGGGGGGTGCTCTCAACGACGTCCGCACCAGGCAGCCCGGGGCCCCACCCCTCAGCGGGGGTGGAGTATAAAGGGGGATGTGTCAGAGGG